>NC_091338.1:3057276-3114776 GCF_038502225.1 Cherax quadricarinatus
ACTCGTCCACAACACAATTACCAAACCAGTGCTTTTCTATATCCTTCCTAAATCTGAATTTTTCCAATTTAAAACCATTGCTGCGAGTCCTGTCTATGTTAGATAGCTTTAGCACGCTGTTTACATTCCCTTTATTTATTCCTGTTTTCCATTTATACACCTCAATCATATCCTCCCTAATTCTACGGCTTTCTAGAGAGTGCAGATTCAGGGACCTCAGTCTATCCTCATAGGGAAGATCTCTGATACATGGGATCAACTTTTTCATCAGAGCATTTATATCCATTCTGTAATACGGTGACCAAAACTGAGCAGCATAGTCTAAATGAGGCCTAACCAAGGATATATAGAGTTGAAGAACAACCTGAGGACTTCTATTATTTATACTTCTAGATATGAAGCCAAGAATTCTGTTTTCTGTATTGCCAACACTAATGCACTGTTGTCTTGGATTTAGATTACTGCTAACCAGAACTCCCAAATCCTTTTCGCAATCAGTAATATTCAGATCTACATTATTTAGTTTATATGTGGCATGGTTATTTTCTTGTCCAGTGTTTAGAACTTTGCATTTGTCTATATTAAACTGCATCTGCCACTTCTCCGACCACTGCATCAGTCTATTCAAATCTTCCTGGAGTGCTCTAATGTCCTCATTTGAATGAATTAGGCGACCTATTTTGGTATCATCAGCTATTTATTCCCTCATCAGTGTCGTTTATATAAATTGGGAACAACAAGGGGCCCAACAATGACCCCTGTGGAACACCACTCGTGACGCGCCCTTACTCTGATTTCTCCCCATTGACGCAAACTTTCTGCTGCCTATCTGTCAACCACTCCTCTACCTGTGTGCTGAGGGACTGATTACCTCAAATTCCTTGTAATCTTCACCATTCTCCTTTGTATAGGACTGATGAAGCCACTGTGTGACAAGATGTTTCCTCAATAAAGATACCCAAGTGCTGCACATGTGTCTAATTTCTCAACTTGTCGGTTTTCTGAACCATTTATCTACATACCATACACTGTACCTTAAATCTACCTTTCATTCTACCTCTACTATTTTCACTCTTCTTCATCTTCAACGTGGCCCTGAGTTCGTCTCCTCTCACTGTCTGAGTTATTAATAGTTGTGTTGTTCCTCTGGCTCTTCGCTGCTGTGGCAGGCGACCCCTTCCCTCGTAAACACTGAAATATAAGGAATGTCTTCCTTATAGATTAGTCTATCTTCTACTGTGAAGTCAGGTCCTGGTGGTAGGTCGGGACGTCCTTACCAGGTTCATCAGCCCTGGTTAGGGATGGGCTTATGTTTGTGACTAGTTTATGGTCCAAGTCGGACCGAAACGTTGTTATTTGTGTGTTGTTCTAGTTACGGTAATGTTTTTTTTTTATTCTTTAGGGATGATTTTGTTGACCAACTCACACCAGCTCTTGGGGCTGGTGTGAGTTGCCAGAAGTTGGTGTGAGTTCCCACGGGTATGTGTATGTGAGCCCTCAGGGGTGAGTGTGAGTCCCCGGGATTTGGAGGGAGGAGTCCCCAGGCGTGAGTCTGCGCCCACAGGGGTGTGTCAGTCCCCAAGGGTGGGTGTATCTCCAAGAAATTTGGCTGCTGTCCATAAGAGATGAGCCTTACGTCAGCACCACCACCACCTCCCTTATCACCCTCCCCCACCACTTTCCCCCCGCTAACTCCCCTCAACACTCCCCCCTACCCCTCTCCCTGCCACTATCAAGTGAACTGTGAGTGCTAGTATCAGAAATTATGATGGCTTAGATTAGAAAGCCTTTTCTAATGTGGTAGATGCTGTGACTGCTAGAAACTAGTTATGAGAGTCACCTGAAAGAGGTGACTGCAGGTGCCATAGGTGAACATCTCTTGCAGCTGCAGCTCTGTGAAACAGAGGAGTACAGTTGTCAGTGACTTTAAACCTCCTAGGATGGAATACCGGGATCTGTGTCGACACATCTGTGTTCGGGTGCTGGAGGCTAACCTCACTGACCACTATAAATCTGCCAAAACTAGTTAGCAACCCAGTGGCTCCCATGTTGTATACAACGTGTATCGTACAAATTACCGAGATAGAGATGGTAGAAAAAGAGAGAGAGAGAGAGAGAGAGAGAGAGAGAGAGAGAGAGAGAGAGAGAAAACACTTTCACCGTCACTCGTTCAATCACTGTCTTAAAAGAAGTGTGCTGATATCACAGTTCAGACGACCCTCCGCAATGCAACGTCCCCGCCCCTTCCTTCAGAATGCCAGCACTGTACTTCACACTTCCAAGATTCAAGTCCGGCCAACAGCTGACGTAAAGAATCCATCCTATGTGATGGAATATGACAGGAAAACATAACCAGTTTTTGTTCCCAGTGTGTAACTATCATACACAGAAGGGAAAGAGAACACTGGTAATGTATCCAATTGTATGAATTAAAAAAAGCTGTCTTCTACACCCTCTTCCTCATTCTTCTCCCTCTTCTTCCCTACTCCTCTCCCACATCTCTCTTCATCACCTATGTTCATCATTCTTCCATCAGTCTTCTCCCCTCCTTCTCTCTTTCACAGTTTATTTACTAATCTTATCTTTACTGCCTCCTCGTTATTCCACTCCTCTCCCCCTCCCTCACTCCTACCTCTTCCCCCCTTCTTATTCCAGCTCTCTCCCCCTCCCCTCACTCCTACCTCTTCCTCCCTCCTTCGCTGCTCTCTCTTCCACCCTCTTCCTTTACTACTACTTCTCCCTCTCTCTCTCCTCCCTCACTCAGAGTGCACAAATTTATATTATTTTGTATTTTCTGCAATATACTTATTTGTGGTTCTCGCCTGAATGCTCTGCCCTTCTTAACTGCCCAAAACCGAGAAGAAATCGCCTCTACGTTATTACCCAGAGAGTGCTTATCATGGGAGGGAGGGTGAAGGCAGGCGGAGATGGAGGGGGGGGGGTGGCAGATAAGGAGGGAAGAAGAGAGGGAGGGATTGAGGAAGGAAGGGAGGTAGGCAGGCGGAGAAGAAGGGTGGGAGGTAGGGAAGGCAGGCACAGAGACAGACAGGGAGAGAAGGGAAGGAGAAAGAGAGGAAGGGTTGAAGGAGGGTTGGACGAAGGTAACAGGGAGGTAGGCAGGCAGGAAAGGAAGGAGGGTGGGAGGGAGGAAGGAAGGAAAGGAGAGAGAGGGCAGCAGGCAGGCAGGGAAGTAGGCAAGCAGAAAAGAAGGGAGGAAAACAAGCAAGAAGGGAATGAAAGAGGGTAAAGAGGGAGACACACGAGGAGGGAAGAAAGAAAAATGAAGAACGTGGGAGGGAGAGTGAGAGGGAAGAAAAAATAGGGCGGCAGAGGAGAGAAGAAAGGGAGAGTGAGGACGTGGGGAGATGTAAGATTAGGGATGGAAGACGGATGGAAAGGGAGGGAAGGACCCTATCTTGCAAGACCATCTATATACTCAGCAAGCGCTGATGGTTGTTGCTAAAATGCAATATTTTACAAGTCAGATGATTACTGACGCTTGCAAGGTTGTTGCCTTTGCAAGAATGTTGCTCTTGCAAGGTCCATAATACCCTCGACCCTTCCTCTGACAGACTAAACAAAATTTCTGTTTACGGCCATTAAGGAATATATATGATCACTGGCCGATGGAGTGCTCCCACTACCCCGGATAACATCGTGGAGTGCTCTCACTACCCCGGATAACATCGTGGAGTGCTCTCACTACCCCGGATAACATCGTGGAGTGCTCTCACTACCCCGGATAACATCGTGGAGTGCTCCCACTACCCCAGATAACATCGTGGAGTGCTCCCACTACCCCAGATAACATCGTGGAGTGCTCCCACTACTCCAGATAACATCGTGGAGTGCTCCCACTACCCCAGATAACATCGTGGAGTGCTCCCACTACCCCAGATAACATCGTGGAGTGCTCCCACTACCCCAGATAACATCGTGGAGTGCTCCCACTACCCCAGATAACATCGTGGAGTGCTCCCACTACCCCAGATAACATCGTGGAGTGCTCCCACTACTCCAGATAACATCGTAGAGTGCTCCCACTACTCCAGATAACATCGTGGAGTGCTCCCACTACTCCAGATAACATCGTGGAGTGCTCCCACTACTCCAGATAACATCGTGGAGTGCTCCCACTACCCCAGATAACATCGTGGAGTGCTCCCACTACCCCAGATAACATCGTGGAGTGCTCCCACTACTCCAGATAACATCGTAGAGTGCTCCCACTACTCCAGATAACATCGTGGAGTGCTCCCACTACTCCAGATAACATCGTGGAGTGCTCCCACTACTCCAGATAACATCGTGGAGTGCTCCCACTACCCCAGATAACGTCGTGGAGTGCTCCCACTACCTCAGATAACATCGTGGAGTGCTCCCACTACTCCAGATAACATCGTGGAGTGCTCCCACTACTCCAGATAACATCGTGGAGTGCTCCCACTACTCCAGATAACATCGTGGAGTGCTCCCACTACCCCAGATAACATCGTGGAGTGCTCCCACTACTCCAGATAACATCGTGGAGTGCTCCCACTACCCCAGATAACATCGTGGAGTGCTCCCACTACTCCAGATAACATCGTGGAGTGCTCCCACTACTCCAGATAACATCGTGGAGTGCTCCCACTACTCCAGATAACATCGTAGAGTGCTCCCACTACTCCAGATAACATCGTGGAGTGCTCCCACTACTCCAGATAACATCGTGGAGTGCTCCCACTACTCCAGATAACATCGTGGAGTGCTCCCACTACCCCAGATAACGTCGTGGAGTGCTCCCACTACCTCAGATAACATCGTGGAGTGCTCCCACTACTCCAGATAACATCTCTCCCACTACTCCAGATAACATCGTGGAGTGCTCCCACTACCCCAGATAACATCGTGGAGTGCTCCCACTACTCCAGATAACATCGTGGAGTGCTCCCACTACCCTAGATAACATCGTGGAGTGCACCCACTACTCCAGATAACATCGTGGAGTGCTCCCACTACTCCAGATAACATCGTGGAGTGCTCCCAATACCTCAGATAACATCGTGGAGTGCTCCCACTACTCCAGATAACATCGCTCCCACTACTCCAGATAACATCGTGCAGTGCTCCCACTACTCCAGATAACATCGCTCCCACTATCCCAGATAACATCGTGGAGTGTTCCCACTACTCTAGATAACATCGTGGAGTGCTCCCACTACTCCATATAACATCGTGGAGTGCTCCCACTACCCCAGATAACATCGTGGAGTGCTCCCACTACCCTAGATAACATCGTCGAGTGCTCCCGCTACCCCAGATAACATCGTCGAGTGTTCCCACTACTCCAGATAACATCGTCGAGTGCTCCCACTACCCCAGATAACATCGTGGAATGCTCCCACTACTTCAGATAACATCGTCGAGTGCTCCCACTACCCCAGATAACATCGTCGAGTGCTCCCACTACCCCAGATAACATCGTGGAATGCTCCCACTACTTCAGATAACATCGTGGAGTGCTCCCACTACCCCAGATAACATCGCCGAGTGCTCCCACTACCCCAGATAACATCGTCGAGTGCTCCCGCTACCCCAGATTACATTATATCACACCAGTACCAGACAGGCCATCCCTACTACAAAGACTTCCTGACCCTAGTCCAGAAGGAACCCAGGTAATATTTACTCCCTTTCCTTCGCTATCAACAACTCTCCTTCGTTCATAAATACACGAATGGGAAGACCATTCTACACTAGGTCAGGAATGTACACAGTGTGGTGGCAAGACAATTGATGTAGTACTAAATTTTTTTCACGTATATACACGACCTTCCACTCTGTGTAGAGCTTCATCCAGTCACGATTTGATAAAGCTCTACAGGGAGGGGATAAACGGAGCTCTACTCGGAGGTAGCGACTTGATCTACACGGAGGGGAAATGTGGCTTTGTAAGGGTCAATCAACGCTTAGCGAAACAGCTTAATAGAGCTCTACATAGAGGGAAACATGACATGGTGAAATAGAGCTCATGTCATGTGTATACAGAGAAGTATGGTTCAATAAAGCCCTGTACATATCGAAACTAGTCTAGATAAAGCTCTACACAGAGCAAAACAAGGGGATACCTACCAGCCATGTACACAGACATACCTGACTCGAGCAGTTAAGCAGTGTATGTCTCTCTCGCGATTTACGAACGGAGGCTCAAGCCAACACACGGCTTTAACGCCTCTCACAAAGCGATAGTAATAATGTCAACAATAGCTCATTCACAGGCTAACTGCGATACAAATAGGTAACAATAGCCCCGTGTATATCATAGCTACCTAGGAGGAGTTCCCTGGTCTGAGGGATGGATTGTATACCGTGAAGTGTATGTCTCTCCTTGTGTATACTCTCAGTGTTTACTCTCAGCCCTATTTTATGGATTAGTCGAGAGGCTTGAAACCCCATTAACCGTTAACCATCCAGACTTGAAGGCAGATGCCGATACGTATGAGTGATGGAGTCACATTTCGAGCAGAGCGTGACTGTATGAAGACAACTTTTCGCTCAAGGGGAGCTTTATCAAGCTTTATTTCGATTAGGCCTCCTACGAGCGAAATGTCTTTCATAATAAGGGCTTCAACGCTGTTTTTATGTGTCTCTTAATGCACTTACAAGATCGTTTCGCCCTCCTCGAGCGAGACGTTGTCCCAGCACAACCAAACTCTCCTCTAAGTTGCGTTGTGTCTCCCCACGTTCAAAGCTCAAGAATAATTTGCGAGGCAAAAAAGGCTCCAAAAATACCTCTCAGACACATACAAGACCAGACTGCTCCACGATCCTCTCAGACACATACAGGACCAGACTGCTCCACGATCCTCTCAGACACATACAAGACCAGACTGCTCCACGATCCTCTCAGACACATACAAGACCAGACTGCTCCACGATCCTCTCAGACACATACAAGACCAGACTGCTCCACGATCCTCTCAGACACATACAAGACCAGACTGCTCCACGATCCTCTCAGACACATACAAGACCAGACTGCTCCACGATCCTCTCAGACACATACAAGACCAGACTGCTCCACGATCCTCTCAGACACATACAAGACCAGACTGCTCCACGATCCTCTCAGACACAGACAAGACCAGACTGCTCCACGATCCTCTCAGACACAAACAAGACCAGACTGCTCCACGATCCTCTCATCTCCAAATCTTTAACTACTCCCGAAGCCATTAACTTCTCGGCGTCCTGTTCTTTGCCTGAGAATCTCTTAAAATCAACAATAAAATAAAAAAAAAAACAAGAGAAAATACGAGGTTTAGAGCCACTTTGAAAACAATCTTGCACTCGCCCTCTCTCCACCATACACACTTAAGTGTGAGTCCGTTTTAGTGGATGGTCGTTTAATTTCAGGTGTTGCTCCGAGGGGCGAGTGTATGGGACAGTGCCACTCATCCCGTGAGTGGATATACATTCACATACATAGTATTAGGCAGCAGGGTGGGGAAAAGATTGAGGACAGAGAGAAAGAGAAAGACAGACAGACAGAAAATATCATGACACCGTAGGGATTCCGAATAAAGCATTAAAATAATAAATATTTTATATTATATATATATATATATATATATATATATATATATATATATATATATATATATATATATATATATATATATATATATATATATATATTATGAGACGCATTCAGAACCTTACTTGTTTTAATATTAACCATGATAAGGCCTTCGATAGATAGGGACAATAACTGTAATAACGTCGGCGATAGATGGGGACATAGTGGAATATTTCCCCACTTTAGAACAGTCATAAATCATGCATAAAATGTCCTTCAGATTTTTTATCATGTTACGAAAGTCTCAAGTGGGGAGAGGAAGAGAGAGACAGAAGAGACTGTAGGAGAGATAAAAGAGACGGAGTACAGATGCTAAAGCAAAAGCAAGAGAGAGAGAGAGAGAGACTCACGACATATCCTCCTTGATTCACTGTCTAAATTTTTTTATATCAGATAAATATAATCAGAAACTACTCTCTGGATATCTAAATGTATATTTTTAATGATAATTATCTATTTTGAAACTTTTCCACTCCATTTAGTTGGTTAATGGGGTTTGAAGCCTATCGACAACACGAGGATCATCAAGGCTGCAAGTGACCCTTCCAGCACTAGACAAGAATACTTAAAACCCAAAAAATAGGGATGAAAGTTAACTCTCAGAGAAATATACATACATGCATACATACATATATATATATATATATATATATATATATATATATATATATATATATATATATATATATATATATATATGTATATTAATACTGAAAACTTCAGTAGAATAGCAATGAACATTTTCCAGGTTTAAGTTTCATTGTAAGATTTAAACGTTGGATTTTTTCACGTCCATTTAACATATATAAGACATAAAAATTAATTTTAAACTTGTAAATTATTTATTTATTTAAATATAAGTACGAATAGCCGGTGGAAAGGCCTTCATAATAAGTATTTTTTTTCAGTTTTGGTCGACTTTTTCAATCGGATTTACAATGAATAACACTATTTTAGAGGAGCTTTGTAAGAGAGCTCACTGGACTTATTAAGGATAGTGAGTGTATAATGAAAGAATTACTACACAGCTGAGTGAGTTTTGCTAAAAACAATTTTTGAGAAAAATTCAGAAACAGCTGTATGAATATTTCATAGATAATTAGTAAGACTAATTGTCAGAGTTTTAACTTTTTTCACTGCATGTCCTTAATTAGTGAGTCAAGGAGCACCTGCAGTGAGAATTTAGGCTACAGTGAACACATGACAAATGTGCTCCACCAGAATATCAATTGACGTTACAATTACGTTATCAGTCAATTCTGTTGACTTTTCAATATGGTATTATAAGGAGTTTTAAGGTACTGATGATGTCATACTTCATGAGTGCGTTGAGCTAAGGCTCCTGGTCCTCATGATATATACTGAAGACGGTATGTGTCGTGTAGTTACACTTGATCAATACGTCAGTCTTGAAGAATCTCTTTGAGACTGAGGAAACACATAGGAGCAGATTTTGGTGATCAGTTCCTATGTATTATGAGGAGATAACAGTCCATCAATACTCTCAAGGAGTTCACAATCTGCAGATCCTTGGGAGTGTTGAATTATAGCTCTTGGGTCCCTTCAAGGGTTTTGTGTGAACGGTTTAGAAATCTGACTAGTTGATTTAAAGAACACTGGTGTAAATCAAATTTTTGCATGCAACTGTTTCTTCTATTGTCCCTTGAGAGGGTTGAGCTACAGCTCCTCTGCCTCTTGAGATTTTAAGATGCATTTTAAAATGGGGGAAATTTAGCATAATTTAAATATTTCTAAGAAAATGAAAAAACCTTGATATTTCGATTTATTATTTTTTTAGGCTGTGCAAACGTTTTAAGAAATTTCCATCATAGGCCTACAAGTGGTGTTTTGGACATAGGTATTATGGATCTTTTAAAAGTAAGTAATATGGATATCTTAGACAGCTGTTATGGATATTTTAGAAATAGGTGTTATGGCTTGTTTTGTCTATAGCTATTACAGATGTTTTGGATAGCTATTACAGATGTTTTGGATAGCTATGAGGAGTTACCCTTCATGGGAGGCTCTTTGATGCTGGTGAGGGGCTCTTGATCTAGGGAATTGGATCTGTGCTCCAGTTCCCTGAATTAAGCCTGAATACCTTCCACCTTCCCCCCGCCCCCCACAGGCGCTGTATAATCCTACAGGTTTAGCTCTCCCCCATGATTATAACAACAACAATATGAGAAGTTAGCAGTACCGTGACTTCGGCGACGCCGTCAGAATAGACAAGTCAGTCATGCGGTTGAGACAGTGATGTTTGTGACTGTGTTCGTATACAATACTTATATGAATGCCAGTCCATCCTCGCTCACTACAACTGCAGGTATGGCACGTACACGAGACTCTCCCTTCTCTTCTTCCACACACACACACACACACACACACACACACACACACACACACACACACACACACACACACACACACACACAGTAATTTTCAAGGCAGAATCAACCCGAACCATGATCCTGCAGGAGAAAGCACGGCTGAGAGGCAAGCAAGAGTTCCGGAGTGTGTACCTCGATCGAGACAGAACACAGGACGAAAGGAAGACAATGAAAGAGAGAGTTCAAAAACGAAAGGAGAAATGGGAGGAAATGAAAAAGGAGAGCAGAATAACCCAGGATCAAATGGAAGGACAAGCACACCCCCCAGAAACACCTGCAGAAGGACTCCAGCCACGACACCCCCAAGGCAACTGAACAATTCAAACCATCCATCACACACCGATCCCTCTGTTCCCACCCCCCGCACCACAGTTACAGTATTAGAACAGAAGTTGAAGGTTTGGTACACAAATGCAGATGGATTAACGAATAAACATGAGGAATGGCAAGAAAGAATTAATGAGAAGTCCCCAGACATCATAGCAGTTACAGAAACAAAACTCACGGAGACAATAACAGATGCAATCTTCCCACCAGGATACCAGATCATGAGGAAAGATAGAAGGGGCAGAGGGGGAGGTGGGGCTGCTCTGCTCGTAAAAACCAGATGGAAATTCGAGAAAACGGAAGGCATAGATGAGACGGGAGAAAGAGACTCCATAGCAGGTACACTTCAGTCTGGGGAACACAAAGTGGTCATTGCAGTGATGTATAATCCACCACAGAACTGCAGGAGGCCAAGAGAGGAATATGAAGAGAGCAACAGAGCAATGGTGGACACACTTGCTGAGGTGGCTAGAAGAGCTCACTCCAGCAGAGCAAAGTTGCTGGTTATGGGGGATTTCAACCACAGGGAGATTGACTGGGAAAACCTGGAGTCACATGGGGGTCCCGAAACATGGAGAGCCAGGATGTTGGACGTGGTGCTGGAAAACCTCATGCACCAACATGTTAAGGACACTACCAGAGTGAGAGGGGAGGATGAACCAGCAAGATTGGACCTTGTGTTCACCCTGGGCAGCTCAGACATTGAGGACATCAAGTATGAGAGTCCCCTAGGAGCTAGCGACCACGTGGTTCTGTGCTATGAATACATAGTAGAGCTGCAAGTGGAGAGAGTAACAGGAGTTGAATGGGAAAAGCCTGACTATAAAAGAGGGGACTACATAGGGTTGAAGAACTTCCTGCGGGAGGTCCAGTGGGACAGAGAACTGGCAGGAAAGCCAGTAAATGAAATGATGGAATATGTAACAACAAAATGCAAGGAGGCAGTGGAAAGGTTTATTCCCAAGGGCAAAAGAAACAACGGGAAGACCAGAACAAGCCCCTGGTTTACCCGACGGTGTAAGGAGGCAAAAACAAAGTGCAATAGAGAATGGAAAAAGTTCAGAAGGCAGAGAACACACGAAAATAGGGAGATCAGTCGCAGAGCCAGGAATGAGTATGCACGGGTAAGGAGGGAGGCCCAGCGACAGTATGAATATGACATAGCATCGAGAATCAAGACTGACCCGAAACTGTTGTATAGCCACATCAGGAGGAAGACAACAGTCAAAGACCAGGTGATCAGATTAAGGACAGAAGGTGGAGAACTCACAAGAAATGATCAGGAGGTATGTGAGGAGCTGAACAGAAGATTTAAGGAAGTTTTTACAGTAGAGACAGGAAGGGCTTTGGGAAGACAACACAGAAGGGAACATCAAGAGGGAATATACCAACAAGTGTTGGATGACATACGAACAACCGAGGAGGAGGTGAAGAAGCTCCTAAGTGACCTTGACACCTCAAAGGCGATGGGACCGGACAACATCTCCCCATGGGTCCTTGGAGAAGGAGCAGAGATGCTGTGCGTGCCTCTAACCACAATCTTCAACACATCCCTTGAAACTGGGCAACTAAAGTAGTCCCCATATTTAAGAAAGGAAACAGAAACGAGGTGCTAAACTACAGACCTGTGTCTCTGACATGTATTGTGTGCAAAGTCATGGAGAAGATTATCAGGAGGAGAGTGGTCAAACACCTGGAAACCTGGAGATTACCTGGAGAGAGTTCCGGGGGTCAACGCCCCCTCGGCCCGGTCTGTGACCAGACCTCCTGGGTTCATGGAAGGCAAATCGTGTATCACAAACCTCCTGGAGTTTTATGACAAGGTAACAGAAGTAAGACACGAGAGAGAGGGATGGGTAGATTGCGTTTTCCTAGACTGCAGGAAGGCCTTTGACACAGTTCCCCACAAGAGATTAGTGCAGAAGCTGGAGGATCAGGCGCATGTAACAGGGAGGGCACTGCAATGGATCAGGGAATACCTGACAGGGAGGCAGCAACGAGTCATGGTACGTGAAGAGGTATCACAGTGGGCGCCTGTTACGAGCGGGGTCCCACAGGGGTCAGTTCTAGGACCAGTGCTATTTTTGATATATGTGAACGACATGATGGAAGGAATAGACTCTGAAGTGTCCCTATTCGCAGATGATGTGAAGTTGATGAGAAGAATTATATCGGATGAGGATGAGGCAGGACTGCAACGAGACCTGGACAGGCTGGACATGTGGTCCAGTAACTGGCTTCTCGAATTCAATCCAGCCAAATGCAAAGTCATGAAGATTGGGGAGGGGCAAAGAAGACCGCAGACAGAGTATAGGCTAGGTGGACAAAGACTACAGGCCTCACTCAGGGAGAAAGACCTTGGGGTGACCATAAGACCGAGCACATCACCGGAGGCACACATCAATCAAATAACTGCTGCAGCATACGGGCGCCTGGCAAACCTGAGAATAGCGTTCCGATACCTTAATAAGGAATCGTTCAAGACACTGTACACTGTGTATGTTAGGCCCATACTGGAGTATGCAGCTCCAGTCTGGATCACACACCTGGTCAAGCACGTCAAGAAGTTAGAGAAAGTACAAAGGTCTGCAACAAGGCTAGTCCCAGAGCTCAGGGGAATGTCGTACGAGAAAAGGTTGAGGGAAATCGGACTGACGACACTGGAGGACAGAAGGGTCAGGGGAGACATGATAACGACATACAAGATACTGCGGGGAATAGACAAGGTGGACAGAGATAGGATGTTCCAGAGAGGGGACACAGGGACAAGGGGTCACAACTGCAAGCTGAAGACTCAGACGAGTCACAGGGACGTTAGAAAGTATTTCTTCAGTCATAGAGTTGTCAGGAAGTGGAATAGCCTAGCAAGTGAAGTAGTGGAGGCAGGAACCATACATAGTTTTAAGAAGAGGTATGATACAGCTCAGGAAGCAGAGAGAGAGAGGCCCTAGTAGCGGTCAGTGAAGAGGCGGGGGCAGGAGCTGAGTCTCGACCCCTGCAACCACAATTAGGTGAGTACAATTAGGTGAGTACACACACACACACACACACACACACACACACACACACACCCGTGGTCGGTAGTTTTGGCAAGCAGCCATGACCAGGGTGGCGGGGTGCAAGCGTTCACCATCCACCACATAGCCACCACTATCACCTCTAACACCACTAGCACCATTACTACCACTATCACCACTAACACCACTAGTACCACTACTACCACTATCACCACTAGCACTACTAGCACCACTAACACCACTACCACCACCACTGTCACCACCAATAACACCACTACACCACCACTATATATATACACGACGTAAGTTATGCCAGTCACTGAGCAGTCAGTCCCAGCATGACGACCAAACCTGGAAAAACACCTGCAGAAGATTGAAAAGGTGTAAAGATTTGCAACCAGACTAGTGGAAACATAAACACATATGCAGTTTAATGTGATCCTTCATTGAACGTTTCGCCCACACAGTGGGCTTTTTCAAGTCACAAACAGATCCAGAGTCACAAACAGGGAGATCTGTTTGCGACTTGAAAAAGCCAAATGTGTGGGCGAAACGTCCAATAAAGGATCACATTAAACTGCATATGTGTTTATGTTTCCATTGTGTCGCTATTTTATACCATTTATTTTCAACCAGACTAGTATTACAAATGAGATGAATGCACTGTGAAGAGAGGTTTAAGGAACTGAACCTGACGACCTTGGTGGAGAGTAAGATATAGGCAGACATGTTTATGACAATGTTTTTTAGGAGGAACTGAAATGACAGGTAAGGATAAACGCCTCAGCGGAAACTGAGGAAACGGCTGAGACATATTCACGTAAGGATTTCTATAGTCTCAAGAATGACTGATGAGGCAGTAGACCTGCCTAGCACGGGCCAGTAGACCTGCCTAGCACGGGCCAGTAGACCTGCCTAGCACGGGCCAGTAGACCTGCCTAGCACGGGCCAGTAGACCTGCCTAGCACGGGCCAGTAGACCTGCAGCAGTGCTCCTTCTTTATATTCTTAAACTCAATGCACTGCTTCAGTAGTGCATACAAAGCCGAAGAGACCAGAAAAATCAGTGATGCTGATCAAAATAGTCTAGGAGGCGGGACCAGGAGCTAAGTCTCGACCCTTACATATACAAAATAGAGCTACCCACGTCTTGTATCCTAGACTTACATCGAACTTTCTCTCTCCTCACCCAATATGACGCCAATTCATTCTATTCTTAACTCAGCCGTAAATTCTTTAATCACATAATCCAAAAAATGACGTTATTAAAATATAAATAAATTAATGGGGAATAAATGACAATTAGAAGCGGTATCTTTATTAGAAGACTTGTCGGTAACCTGTGCCTTTGCAGTTCAATAAAGATGATATACGTATTAAACTGAAAGAGCCGCTGGTTGGCTTAACATCTGCAAATAAAGATACCCAGGTGTTGCACATGTGTCTGATTCCTCATTATCATAAGAATGGTATTGTATACCATTATTAAATAATGAAAATTAGACATAGTAAGTGCCTTTATTAACGACAATGTCTGGCACACACGCTGAGCTTCGTATCAGCGGAGGATACATGAAAAATGAGAGACTACGTGAAGGTGTATAGAAAGGAAGTTGTGGGTGCAGATCACGAGGTGTTAGAGCACCGCAGTGTGTAACCTGGAGTATCATGGTGTCTCCCAGATGACAGGATAACTTACGGGTAATGTGTGGTCTGCGTGTATTGCTGACATCTGGATAACTTCTATGTATGGTGTGATCTTCACCTCGACCCTGCGGCTCTGACGTGAAACTCAGCGCTGGTCCCGCAGGAGACTATTTTGGTTCTGTTCAATGGTGTTCCATGTGATGATAAAGACAGATTTTAGCAGTCGTCTGCTATAATGGTTTATAAAACCGTTCATAAGTAAGGTATATGTGCAGCAATTAGGTATCTTTATTCCGAAACGTGTCGCCTCCGCAGTAGGCTTCTTCAGTCAAATACAGAGGAGGCAGCAGATGCAGTGGAGATTTAGAGGCGACGTAATTAGTCCATCACCCTCGAAGGAGTTTTGAGGTGGTCAGTCTCTCAGCCTGGAGGAAAATTCTGCTCCTTAGTCTGGAGCAACGTGATGCTGAAGGAATGGTGACCTAAATTTTAAACATGTCTCCCTTAACCTATTTGAATAACTTGATGACTAAAAACACATGTGCAGGACCTGGGAGTCTTGATGCAAAAGGCTCACAGTGGGTTTTTTCAATCCGATAGAGAGGATTGAAAAAGCCACAGGCTGGCAGAAACGTCTCAATCAGTCAATATAACCAGCTGTTACACACGTGTCTTATTCATCAATTTTTAAGTAGTGCCTGTGAAGGTAGTGTTGTCAGCAGGAGGAGCAGTGGTGTCAGCAGGAAGAGCAGTGGTGTCAGCAGGATGAGCACTGGTGTCAGCAGGAGGAGCACTGGTGTCAGCAAGAGGAGCAGTGGTGTCAGCAGGAGGAGCAGTAGCATCACCAGGAGGAGCACTGGTGTCAGCAGCAGAAGCAGTTATGTTAGCAGGAGGAGCAGTAGTGTCAGCAGGAGGAGCACTGGTGTCAGCAGGAGGAGCAGTGGTGTCAGCAGGAGGAGCAGTAGCATCACCAGGAGGAGCACTGGTGTCAGCAGCAGAAACAGTTGTGTTAGCAGGAGGAGCAGTAGTGCCAGCAGGAGGAGCACTGGTGTCAGCAGCAGAAACAGTTGTGTTAGCAGGAGGAGCAGTAGTGTCAGCAGGAGGAGCACTGGTGTCAGCAGGAGGAGCAGTGGTGTCAGCAGGAGGAGCACTGGTGTCAGCAGGAGGAGCAGTGGTGTCAGGTAAAGAAACAATGATATCATCAGGAGAAACAGTGTTGTCAGCAGGAGGAACAGTGGCATCAGCAGGAGGAGCAGTGGTATCGGCGTTGTCAGCTCGGGAAACGCGCTGTCAAGTGGCGACAGCAGTGTCAGCAGGAGGAACACCACCTTCAGCCGTCAGCACGGTGCCCACGAGGGGCAGAGATGCCATAACTTCAGCACAGTGCCACCAACAGCAGTGTCAGTAAACACCACCATCCTTAGTATAAACATCGGTAATAAGAATATAAACATCAAAGGAAGGAGTATAAGAAATGGGTGAAGCATAAACATCAAGAATAGGATCGCCAACATCAATAGTAGGATCGCCAATATCAAGAATAGGATCATCAGCATCGAGAGTAGGATCGTCAACATCAAGTAGGATCATCAACATCAAGAATAGGGTCGTCAACATCAAGTAGGATCATCAACATCAAGAATAGGGTCGTCAACATCAAGTAGGATCATCAACATCAAGAATAGGATCGTCAACATCAAGTAGGATCATCAACATCAAGAATAGGGTCGTCAACATCAAGTAGGATCATCAACATCAAGAATAGGATCGTCAACATCAAGTAGGATCATCAACATCAAGAATAGGATCGTCAACATCAAGTAGGATCATCAACATCAAGAATAGGGTCGTCAACATCAAGTAGGATCATCAACATCAAGAATAGGGTCGTCAACATCAAGTAGGATCATCAACATCAAGAATAGGGTCGTCAACATCAAGTAGGATCATCAACATCAAGAATAGGGTCGTCAACATCAAGTAGGATCATCAACATCAAGAATAGGATCGTCAACATCAAGTAGGATCATCAACATCAAGAATAGGGTCGTCAACATCAAGTAGGATCATCAACATCAAGAATAGGGTCGTCAACATCAAGTAGGATCATCAACATCAAGAATAGGATCGTCAACATCAAGTATGATCTTCAACATCAAGAATAGGATCGTCAACATCAAGTAGGATCATCAACATCAAGAATAGGGTCGTCATCATCAAGTAGGATCATCAACATCAAGAATAGGGTCGTCAACATCAAGTAGGATCATCAACATCAAGAATAGGGTCGTCAACATCAAGTAGGATCATCAACATCAAGAATAGGATCGTCAACATCAAGTAGGATCATCAACATCAAGAATAGGGTCGTCAACATCAAGTAGGATCATCAACATCAAGAATAGGGTCGTCAACATCAAGTAGGATCATCAACATCAAGAATAGGGTCGTCAACATCAAGTAGGATCATCAACATCAAGAATAGGGTCGTCAACATCAAGTAGGATCATCAACATCAAGAATAGGGTCGTCAACATCAAGTAGGATCATCAACATCAAGAATAGGGTCGTCAACATCAAGTAGGATCATCAACATCAAGAATAGGGTCGTCAACATCAAGTAGGATCATCAACATCAAGAATAGGATCGTCAACATCAAGTAGGATCATCAACATCAAGAATAGGGTCGTCAACATCAAGTAGGATCATCAACATCAAGAATAGGATCGTCAACATCAAGTAGGATCATCAACATCAAGAATAGGATCGTCAACATCAAGTAGGATCATCAACATCAAGAATAGGATCGTCAACATCAAGTAGGATCATCAACATCAAGAATAGGATCGTCAACATCAAGTAGGATCATCAACATCAAGAATAGGATCGTCAACATCAAGTAGGATCATCAACATCAAGAATAGGATCGTCAACATCAAGTAGGATCATCAACATCAAGTGTAGGATCGAAAATATAAGTAATAGAGATTAAACGTCTATAATTCCAGAATAAACGTAAATAAAAGCAGTGGAAATATCATTAATAATAGTATAGACAACATTAACACTATGTATAAACATCAGTAACAGAAGAAGGAACACCAGTAACAGAAGAAGGAACACCAGTAACAGAAGAAGAAACACCAGTAACAGAAGAAGAAACACCAGTAACAGAAGAAGAAACACCAGTAACAGAAGAAGAAACACCAGTAACAGAAGAAGAAACACCAGTAACAGAAGAAGAAACACCAGTAACAGAAGAAGAAACGCCAGTAACAGAAGAAGAAACACCAGTAACAGAAGAAGAAACACCAGTAACAGAAGAAGAAACACCAGTAACAGAAGAAGGAACACCAGTAACAGAAGAAGAAACACCAGTAACAGAAGAAGGAACACCAGCAACAGAAGAAGGAACACCAGTAACAGAAGAAGGAACACCAGTAACAGAAGAAGGAACACCAGTAACAGAAGAAGAAACACCAGTAACAGAAGAAGAAACACCAGTAACAGAAGAAGGAACACCAGTAACAGAAGAAGGAACACCAGTAACAGAAGAAGGAACACCAGTAACAGAAGAAGAAACACCAGTAACAGAAGAAGAAACACCAGTAACAGAAGAAGGAACACCAGTAACAGAAGAAGGAACACCAGTAACAGAAGAAGGAACACCAGTAACAGAAGAAGAAACACCAGTAACAGAAGAAGGAACACCAGTAACAGAAGAAGGAACACCAGTAACAGAAGAAGGAACACCAGTAACAGAAGAAGGAACACCAGTAACAGAAGAAGGAACACCAGTAACAGAAGAAGGAACACCAGTAACAGAAGAAGGAACACCAGTAACAGAAGAAGGAACACCAGTAACAGAAGAAGAAACACCAGTAACAGAAGAAGGAACACCAGTAACAGAAGAATGAACACCACTAACAGAAGAAGGAACACCAGTAACAGAAGAAGGAACACCAATAACAGAAGAAGGAACACCAGTAACAGAAGAAGGAACACCAGTAACAGAAGAAGAAACACCAGTAACAGAAGAAGAAACACCAGTAACAGAAGAAGCAACACCAATAACAGAAGAAGGAACACCAGTAACAGAAGAAGGAACACCAGTAACAGAAGAAAAACACCGGTAACAGAAGAAGAAACAATAGTAACAGAAAAAGAAATTACAGTAACAGTAGAAGAAACGCCAGTAACAGAAGAAGAAACGCCAGTAACAGAAGAAGAAACACCAGTAACAGAAGAAGAAACACCAGTAACAGAAGAAGAAACAATAGTAACACAAGAAGAAACACCAGTAACAGAAGAAACGCCAGTAACAGAGAAAGAAACACCAATAACAGAAGAAGAGATACCAGTAACAGAAGAAGAAACACCAACAGAAGAAGGAACACCAGAAGCAGAAGAAGGAACACCAACAGAAGAAGGAACACCAACAGAAGAAGGAACACCAGTAATAGAAGGAACACTAGTAACAGAAGGAAAAACAACAGCAGAAGAAGAAACACCAATAACAGAAGAAGAAACACCACCAGCAGACGAAGGAACACCAGTAACAGAAGAAGAAACACCACCAACACAAGAAGAAACACCAATAACAGAAGAAGAAGAAGAAGAAGAAGAAGAAGAAGAAGAAGAAGAAGAAGAAGAAGAAGAGGAAGAAGCAACAGAGTAAGAAGTCTGAGTAACAGAAGGGTGTACCTCACTAAGAACAGGTGTACGGCTGAGTCAGCCAAATTTCCAAATGGAACAAGGAGGAGAGGGCATCAAGCAGACGCGTCAGCAGGTATAAAACTGTTGAGGGCACCAGGAGGTGGGGTAAGCAGGGTAACCTCCGTTGAGACAGGTGCAAGCACTACCAACCTAGCCGGAAATAAACTCCACTCATGGGAAGACGGGACTGGGAGGAGGAGGAGGAGGAGGAGGAGGTTGTGAAGGGCTGACGGAGGGGTAATAAGAGGTGGCTGGCTAGTAAAGAGGGAAGATGAGAGAGAGATGAGATGAACTAAGAGGAAAGAGAGGAAGGGGTAATGTATACACACATGGAAATAAGTGGTTTGATCCCTCATAGGAAGGTTAACTGTTAATGTTATATACTGTAACACTGGTGTTATATACTGTAACACTGGTGTTACATACTGTGATACTGGTGTTACATACTTTTAAGCTGGTGTTATACACTGTAACACTGGTGCTTTATACTGTAACACTGGTGTTATATACTGTAACATTGGTGTTATATACTGTAACACTGGTGCTATATACTGTAACACTGGTGTTACATACTGTGATACTGGTGTTATATACTTTTAAGCTGGTGTTATACACTGTAACACTGGTGCTATATACCGTAACACTGGTGCTATATACCGTAACACTGGTGTTACATACTGTGATACTGGTGTTACATACTTTTAAGCTGGTGTTATACACCGTAACACTGGTGTTATATGCTGTAACACTGGTGTTATATACTGTAACACTGGTGTTATATACTGTAACACTGGTTTTATATACTGTAAGATAACAGCTCTGAGCTTGTACATAAAGTTAGGAACCTTAGCCTAACCTTGTAAAAGTCTGTGTAAAGAGAGAGAGACAAGTATACGCACGCTGTAATATATAACTTAGTGGTTAAAGTCCTCGATGCTCAAGTAAATGATTCTAGGTTCGATTCCGGCCACCACGAGACCGTGGGCAAATATCTTTACACCAGCTAACCTTCTTCACCTAGCAGTAAATAGGAGCCTGGCTGTTAGCTGCCTCCAATGGGTAAAATTCTGAAAAATATTGGTTTAATTGCTCATTCTAACAGTAAAGAATGTACACAATAAACATTGTCCTAATCTTGCTATTATAAATAGGTAAAACACACACATACATACACACACACACACACACACACACACACACACACACACACACACACACACACACACACACACACACACACACACACATTTTAATTAGGTTCCTGCCAGATTTACTCCCGGAGAATAAACATTAATGTATGCTAGACCGAGGCAGAAATACACGACCTTGCTCAATAAATGACAACACAAACATACAAGGTCAGGACACACGAGGTAGAATGCCGGTTGCCAAAGATCACATGAATCCATGTCAACAAAATTCATTTTTTTTACCTCTCCTCCCCTCCATGTTTATAGTATCTGTCGTTGTCTGTCCCTCTGCCTCTGTCTCTCTCTGCTCCTCTGTCTGTCTCTCTCTCCCTCTCTGTCTGTCTCTCTCTTTCTCTCTCTCTCTCTCTCTCTCTCCCTCTCCCTTTCTCTCTCTGTCTCTTTCTCTTGGGAAAAAAATTAAAAGTCGCCGTCTCGTAGGTTGACAAACAGGACCATTGTCCACAGGCAGCTGGCCACGTGTGCCAGCGGAGAAAACACACATAACAATAATAGCCGTGACGGAAGCCGCACAAAGAAGACTTCTCGTTGTGGCTGCACCTCGACCCTGAGGCTCTGACGTGAGACTCACCACAGGCTCTCACACTCTCATAGGCTGTTACACACACACACACACACACACACACACACACACACACACACACACACACACACACACACACACACACACACACTCACTCACACACATACACACACACACACACACACACACACACACACACACTCACACACACACACATTCTTACACCATTGCAACACACGTACTCTCTTACGTCAACACATTCTCGTTAACCTACTGTCTTCCAGTTAAGTCCTTGAATTTGTATAGATTAAGCCACTGGATGGCGAAACGTCTACAATAAAGATACCCAGATGTTGTACATGTGTCTAATTCTACCTCTTGGACCTATATCAACACTCTCACAACAACACATGGCTCTAACACATATTTACTCCTTTCATCCACATACACACTAACAGCCAGTGCAGCAACAGAAACAGGAGCCACAACACCAACGGGAACTGCTACAGTATCAACAGTAACTGAAATAACAACAGGACAAGCAACAGGAACAGTAGCACAGCAGTAAAAACAGCAGCATCAAACTGGGAACAGTTCAAAACTAAATGCAGACCGGAAGCTGCTGAGCGTGAAATGCGAACCAGGAACCGCAGACCGCGAAACACGAAAACTAAATGCTAGGCTCAGTTTACTTGGAAAAAGCAAATGTTTTAACCGGGAGGTGAGAACCGCGAAATGTAAACTGGATACCGCGATACGCGAACCGGAAAAGGTGAATCCTAGCACACGAACCCGAATCGCTCGCGGCAAAACCAACCATAACCTGCGCATCGCGAAACTACGAACCTAAGAGCACTAACCGCGCACTACGAAAAATGGGAAACTCAAACCGCGCGAACTATGAACTACAAAACACCACACGCGACCTTCGAAAGTACTTAGGCAGAAAGGTCTTTCGCGGCCAGGCTGAGAGGAAAGCCCGGCTCAGCCCCCCGATAGAAAGCCGTAAATGTGCAATAATTCTTGGGATCCGCCAGAGAAGTTCAACCAGAGAAGCTGGGGAAGAGAGAGAGAGAGAGAGAGAGAGAGAGAGAGAGAGAGAGAGAGAGAGAGAGGAGGGGAAAGGACCCAAATCTTGTCGAGTTATTGGCACTGTTTTGGCACGCTTACAGTAGCGACTGGGAGCTGGGTGCCACCATATGCCGAGGTCTGCCACGAGATCTTTTTGTTCTAATCCCTTGTTCACTCCTGCATCACTTGTGTTCACCAGGCGGGGGTGCCGACACTACATTTGTTCACCAACCCTAAACATTTGTTCACCCTGGCGGGCTTGTGTTCACTAGAGACTTTGAACTCTTGGCATTTGTTTATACAGATAAGTGTTCAAAGGAAGGTTCCAACACCATGCCTCTATATGTGGACAGGTTTACCTTGAGCCTGTGCTTCAGCAGTGACCACAGTACTAAATCAGTAAAGAGAGAGAGAGAGAGAGGGGGGAGAGAGAGAGAGAGAGAAGCATGGGGCAGCATAGAGCAACTCTGAATTCTTAAATTTCAAACCTACCTTTATTAAGGTGAATTACCTCGATAGATGTAGAACTACACCCCGATTCCTCCTTGTCTTTCTCCCAAAATTGAATTAAAACTCAAATGGCCCTTACGTTCCTCCATTACTTGCTGTATGAGGCGCTTCGTGTGTCCAGAACATTGATGTCGACACGGTCGTGCCTCCCTGGCTCTCTGACCTCTCCCGGTCTTCAAAGAAGGAGAATTTCTCTACGTATGGATGGGTTTATTTCCACGTTAATTGGCTCGGTCATGTCGTCATGTTCCAGTCGATGTGTGGTCGTGCTGTGTGGTGGTACTGCTATACTGTGTGGTGGTACTGCTATACTGTGTGGTGGTACTGCTGTACAGTGTGGTGGTACTGCTATACTGTGTGGTGGTACTGCTATACCGTGTGGTGGTACTGCTATACTGTGTGGTGATACTGCTATACCGTGTGGTGGTACTGCTATACCGTGTTGTGGTACTGCTATATCATGTGATGGTACTGCTATACCATGTGGTGGTACTGATACAGTGAGTAGTGGCATTATTACATGCGTAGTGGTGCTACGACTCCGTATGGTGGTACTACTACTACTACACCGTGTGGTGGTACTACTACTACACCGTGTGGTGGTACTACTACTACACCGTGTGGTGGTACTACTACTACACCGTGTGGTGGTACTACTACTACTACACCGTGTGGTACTACTACTACTACACCGTGTGGTACTACTACTACTACACCGTGTGGTGGTACTACTACTACACCGTGTGGTGGTACTATTACTACACCGTGTGGTGGTACTACTACTACACCGTGTGGTACTACTACACCGTGTGGTACCACTACACCGTGTGGTACTACTACATAGTGTGGTACTACTACACCGTGTGGTACTACTACACAGGGTGGTACTACTACACCGTGTGGTACTACTACACAGTGTGGTACTACTACACAGTGTGGTACTACTACACCGGGTACTACTACTACACCGTGTGGTGGTACTACTACTACACCGTGTGGTACTACTACACCGTGTGGTACTACTACACCGTGTGGTACTACTACACAGTGTGGTACTACTACACAGTGTGGTACTACTACACCGTGTGGTACTACTACACAGGGTGGTACTACTACACAGTGTGGTACTACTACACAGTGTGGTACTACGACACCGTGTGGTACTACTACACAGTGCGGTACTACTACACCGTGTGGTACTACTACACCGTGTGGTACTACTACACCGTGTGGTACTACTACACCGTATGGTACTACTACACCGTGTGGTACTACTACACAGTGTGGTACTACTACACAGTGTGGTACTACTACACCGTGTGGTACTACTACACAGTGTGGTACTACTACACAGTGTGGTACTACTACACCGTGTGGTACTACTACACAGTGTGGTACTACTACACAGTGTGGTACTACTACACCGTGTGGTACTACTACACAGTGCGGTACTACTACACCGTGTGGTACTACTACACCGTGTGGTACTACTACACCGTGTGGTACTACTACACCGTATGGTACTACTACACCGTGTGGTACTACTACACAGTGTGGTACTACTACACAGTGTGGTACTACTACACCGTGTGGTACTACTACACAGTGTGGTACTACTACACAGTGTGGTACTACTACACCGTGTGGTACTACTACACAGTGTGGTACTACTACACCGTGTGGTACTACTGCACCGTGTGGTACTACTACACCGTGTGGTACTACTACACAGTGTGGTACCACTACACCGTGTGGTACTACTACACAGTGTGGTACTACTACACAGTGTGGTACTACTACACAGTGTGGTACCACTACACCGTGTGGTACTACTACACCGTGTGATACTACTACACAGTGCGGTACTACTACACCGTGTGGTACTACTACACCGTGTGGTACTACTACACAGTGTGGTACTACTACACAGTGTGGTACTACTACACCGTGTGGTACTACTGCACCGTGTGGTACTACTACACCGTGTGGTACTACTACACAGTGTGGTACTATTACACCGTGTGGTACTACTACACCGTGTGGTACTACTACACCGTGTGGTGGTACTACTACTACACCGTGTGGTGGTACTACTACTACACCGTGTGGTGGTACTACTACTACACCGTGTGGTGGTACTACTACTACTACACCGTGTGGTACTACTACTACTACACCGTGTGGTACTACTACTACTACACCGTGTGGTACTACTACTACTACACCGTGTGGTACTACTACTACTACACCGTGTGGTGGTACTACTACTACACCGTGTGGTACTACTACACCGTGTGGTACTACTACACCGTGTGGTACTACTACATAGTGTGGTACTACTACACCGTGTGGTACTACTACACAGGGTGGTACTACTACACCGTGTGGTACTACTACACAGTGTGGTACTACTACACCGGGTACTACTACTACACCGTGTGGTGGTACTACTACTACACCGTGTGGTACTACTACACCGTGTGGTACTACTACACCGTGTGGTACTACTACACAGTGTGGTACTACTACACCGTGTGGTACTACTACACAGGGTGGTACTACTACACAGTGTGGTACTACTACACAGTGTGGTACTACTACACAGTGTGGTACTACTACACCGTGTGGTACTACTACACAGTGCGGTACTACTACACCGTGTGGTACTACTACACCGTGTGGTACTACTACACCGTGTGGTACTACTACACCGTATGGTACTACTACACCGTGTGGTACTACTACACAGTGTGGTACTACTACACAGTGTGGTACTACTACACCGTGTGGTACTACTACACAGTGTGGTACTACTACACAGTGTGGTACTACTACACCGTGTGGTACTACTACACAGTGTGGTACTACTACACAGTGTGGTACTACTACACCGTGTGGTACTACTACACCGTGTGGTACTACTACACAGTGCGGTACTACTACACCGTGTGGTACTACTACACCGTGTGGTACTACTACACCGTGTGGTACTACTACACCGTGTGGTACTACTACACCGTGTGGTACTACTACACAGTGTGGTACTACTACACAGTGTGGTACTACTACACCGTGTGGTACTACTACACAGTGTGGTACTACTACACAGTGTGGTACTACTACACCGTGTGGTACTACTACACAGTGTGATACTACTACACCGTGTGGTACTACTGCACCGTGTGGTACTACTACACCGTGTGCTACTACTACACAGTGTGGTACCACTACACCGTGTGGTACTACTACACAGTGTGGTACTACTATACAGTGTGGTACTACTACACAGTGTGGTACCACTACACCGTGTGGTACTACTACACCGTGTGATACTACTACACAGTGCGGTACTACTACACCGTGTGGTACTACTACACCGTGTGGTACTACTACACAGTGTGGTACTACTACACAGTGTGGTACTACTACACCGTGTGGTACTACTGCACCGTGTGGTACTACTACACCGTGTGGTACTACTACACAGTGTGGTACTACTACACAGTGTGGTACTACTACACAGTGTGGTACTACTACACCGTGTGGTACTACTACACCGTGTGGTACTACTACACCGTGTGGTACTACTACACCGTGTGGTACTACTACACAGTGTGGTACTACTACACCGTGTGGTACTACTACACCGTGTGGTACTACTACACCGTGTGGTACTACTACACAGTGTGGTACTACTACACCGTGTGGTACTACTACACCGTGTGGTACTACTACACCGTGTGGTACTACTACACAGTGTGGTACTACTACACCATGTGGTACTACTACACAGTGTGGTACTACTACACCGTGTGGTACTACTACACCGTGTGGTACTACTACACAGTGTGGTACTACTACACCGTGTGGTACTACTACACCGTGTGGTACTACTACACCGTGTGGTACTACTACACAGTGTGGTACTACTACACCGTGTGGTACTACTACACAGTGTGGTACTACTACACCGTGTGGTACTACTACACCGTGTGGTACTACTACACCGTGTGGTACTACTACACCGTGTGGTACTACTGCACCGTGTGGTACTACTACACCGTGTGGTACTACTACACAGTGTGGTACTACTACACCACGTGGTCGTACAAGACTGTAGTTACCAGGTAGTATTTTATTCATCACGAAAATCAAGTGTTTATTTGTGTTTGTTTAAAGAGTCTCATGTTTGTTTTTCCACTCTGTTTTATTTTCTCTTTCTTCGTTTTCTCGCGTTACTCCTTTTACCGTTATTCCCTCCCTCCTTCCCTGTCTTCTTTTTTTCTCTTCTTTACTCCTTCTCTTTATCTCTCCCTCCTTCCTTCCTTCCTTCCTTCTCCCTTCTCATCCCTCCTTCATTCCTTCCTTCTTCTTTCTCCTCTCTTCTTCCTCCTTATATTCCCTAAAATAGTGTTGTATTCTCTATGTATCATCTCTTTTTCATTGTTATTTAATACACTTTTGAAGAAGACAATCGGGTTTGATCCGAGGAAAGGGATGATGTAACTCCTTTTCATAAGAAAATCATTCAGATTCTTACGACTAATAAAGGAGTTGAGGTTTGTGTGTTGTTGTCTTAAAGAAATCGGCTCAAGGCGCCCTTGAAGACGCTCTCACCCTCGTCTCAAGGGGATTCAATTCTTATTGACTTCCACGAATATATCACAGCCCTTAATGCAATTTTTTTTCATGGCCCGATACTTCATCAAGTCATTTTTCGCGCTATCCGTCAACCGGTTTCTTGCCTTGAAATATACGTTCCTCCTTGTTGCGTGGCTTGTTAAGCTGGAGGACTGGGTTAAGGCTTTTCTAATACCCCTATAGCATGGGGTCTGGAGCCTGTGTGAATGGTAGTTCATCTCACTCTTTCATCACATGGGTTCTTGAGCCCGTGTGACGGGTAGAAACTGTTCCTTCACCACATCAAATGGGTCCTTGAACTCTTGTGATCGGTACGGGCTTAGTATCACATGGGATCCTAAGCTGGTGTAAGGGCTAGCGGGTCGTTCAACACTCCCACGACTTCCATTACTCCCATCACGCCCATCACTCCCATCAGCTCTCTCTCAATAGTTGAGTGTCTATTTCAGGCAGAGCCGGATTAAGATTTTTAAGCCCCTGGGCTACAGGTACATTGAGGCCCCTGGGCTACAGGTACTGTGAGGCCCCTGGGCTACAGGTACTGTGAGGCCCCTGGGCTACAGATACTGTGAGGCCCCTGGGCTACAGGTACTGTGAGGCCCCTGGACTACAGGTACTGTGAAGCCCCTGGGCTACAGGTACTGTACGGTCCCTGGGCTACAGGTACTGTACGGTCCCTGGGCTACAGGTACTGTACGGTCCCTGGGCTACAGGTACTGTACGGTCCCTGGGCTACAGGTACTGTGAGGCTCTCAGTGATATTTTCAAAAATAAGCCACAATTTAAATTCATACATTTCTTCTGCGTAATTTCCTGGACACAAATCTCTTCAAAACATCAGTAAATTGTAACTTGTTGAGAACATCTCTGGAAGCCCTCCAGCTGGAGGAGGTCCCTGGGCTACAGCCCCTGAAGCCCAGACCTTAATCCGGCCCTGATCACGAGTGTTGAGTGAAGGCGGACACGGTGAGGGTTAAAAGGGAACTTGGTAGTTGGAAGGAGTATAATTAACCTCCCAGGAAAATCTAACTTGTTTACCAGCCAAGAAAACTTCTCAGGACAGCAGATGGGAAAGATTTGCTTCTGTCTGAAGACGTATTTATTGAGGTGCAATCAGTAAATGTTTTAATAAGTTGCAAGTCTTTCCCACTTGACATGGAAAATATTTATTCCAGGATAGTTATCTTACGCAAAATTAAATATTTTGGTATATTTTCTCTCATATCTCCAATGCTACAAAATAATATTCTTCAAAACAGGTTACAGGATATATACACTGAAAGGTGTATTTCTCTCAGTGTATATATTCTGAGAGTTTAATCACTAGTGGTGAAAAATGTGTAGCCTTAATGGCTACAGTACAGCCCTTAGACTTTAAGCCCCATTAACCAACCAACACGGGTGCTTTGATAATGGTAAAGAGTTCCTGATCCAAGTAATTGGAGCTCCCCTCCCCCTGCTTTGGTGAAAATAAAGTATAAACCGATCACAAGCTATGACTTTCTCTTATCTTCTTGCATCCCAGTGATAAATGAACTCTCCCGAAGGTGTTTTATCTCTCTCCCTCTTATCTCGGCCCTTCCTTGTCTCTCCCTTGCCTTTATTAGCCTTGCTACCTATCCTCCGCTTTTACATTTATCACTCTTGATCTCCTCGTGGTTACTCTTGACCTAACGCCCTCTCACCAACTAATTTGGACTCAGTTTGTTCCCTGTTTAAGGGTTACGATGGGATTCCATTCTTGCTTGATAGGTCTTGGTAGGGATAGGGAGAACAGGACCAAGAAAGTATTTTAACCACTAAGATCAGTTTATGATCTCTTCTGGTGGATTCAGGTCTTAGACCTCTTTTGATATACTTAAGTCTCAGACCACTTCTGATGTACTCAGGACTCAGTACTGCTTCCCGGTTCCAGTGGACTCCATCGTGTACCACTGGACACATTAATGTGCTATATAACTGCAGTGAAAAGTAGCATTGTTGCAAGCGCTTTCGTGATTGCTCACATCATCAAGGACCAAATGTTCCTTGATAATGTAAGAAATCAAGACAGCGCTTGATGTACCACTAGACTCATTCGTGTACCAATGGACTAATTAGTATACCACTGGTGCCACTGGTGCAAAACCGCATTACTCCATAATTCTTTGCACTCTATATCATGTGAATAAATCAACAGAATATTGGATATCATTCTATTTATCTTTTCTTCATAAATTACATATGTGAATAACGCTGGTCAAAAAGAAAAAAAAAAGCTCTAGCCAGACAAAAATAACAGAGATATTTTGCTTGCAAGCATTGAGTGATGCTGGCGAGGTTGATGTGCTAATCAACCGGCCATGTTCCCTCGTTCCAGTATTGATCAGCTGGGGAACTTTGTGAGTGTTCCCTCCTGCTACTGCCTCAAGACTTTTGTTAGTCTTTTCCTCTCCGTGTCCCTCTTTTTACTCGTCTCCTAATCTCTTCGTCCGTGTCTCTAATCTCTCTGTGCAATGTTAGGAGGTGGGGAATAAAGGTCGGGATAAAGAAGGAAGGTGCAAGTATGTCTGATATAAGAAGGAACATATATATATATATATATATATATATATATATATATATATATATATATATATATATATATATATATATATATATATATATATATATATATATATATATATATATATATATATATATATATCGTGCCGAATAGGTAAAATTGGTAAACCACTGCCTTTCAAACTTTAGTTTTCCATCAGGGTGTAAAGTTTGCAAGTTTTTGTTTGATTGCGTCTGGTACCTGGTACACAGACCAGCCCCACCTGCTAACTCTGATGCCTGGTACATAGACCTCCCCCATCTGCTGACTCTGATACCTGGTACACTGACCACCCCCACCTGCTGACTCTGATACCTGGTACACTGACCACTCCCACCTGCTGACTCTGATACCTGGTACACAGACCACTCCCACCTGCTGACTCTGATACCTGGTACACTGACCACTCCCACCTGCTGACTCTGATACCTGGTACACAGACCACTCCCACCTGCTGACTCTGATACCTGGTACACAGACCACTCCCACCTGCTGACTCTGATACCTGGTACACAGACCACTCCCACCTGCTGACTCTGATACCTGGTACACAGACCACCCCACCTGCTGACTCTGATACCTGGTACACAGACCACCCCCACCTGCTGACTCTGATACCTGGTACACAGACCACTCCCACCTGCTGACTCTGATACCTGGTACACAGACCACCCCCACCTGCTGACTCTGATACCTGGTACACAGACCACCCCCACCTGCTGACTCTGATACCTGGTACACAGACCACCCCCACCTGCTGACTCTGATACCTGGTACACAGACCACTCCCACCTGCTGACTCTGATACCTGGTACACAGACCACTCCCACCTGCTGACTCTGATACCTGGTACACAGACCACTCCCACCTGCTGACTCTGATACCTGGTACACAGACCACTCCCACCTGCTGACTCTGATACCTGGTACACTGACCACTCCCACCTGCTGACTCTGATACCTGGTACACAGACCACTCCCACCTGCTGACTCTGATACCTGGTACACAGACCACTCCCACCTGCTGACTCTGATACCTGGTACACAGACCACTCCCACCTGCTGACTCTGATACCTGGTACACTGACCACTCCCACCTGCTGACTCTGATACCTGGTACACTGACCACTCCCACCTGCTGACTCTGATACCTGGTACACTGACCACTCCCACCTGCTGACTCTGATACCTGGTACACAGACCACTCCCACCTGCTGACTCTGATACCTGGTACACTGACCACTCCCACCTGCTGACTCTGATACCTGGTACACAGACCACTCCCACCTGCTGACTCTGATACCTGGTACACAGACCACTCCCACCTGCTGACTCTGATACCTGGTACACAGACCACTCACACCTGCTGACTCTGATACCTGGTACACAGACCACTCCCACCTGCTAACTCTGATACCTGGTACACAGACCACCCCAACCTGCTGTCTCTGATACCTGGTACACAGACCACTCCCACCTGCTGACTCTGATACCTGGTACACAGACCACCCCCACCTGCTGACTCTGATACCTGGTACACAGACCACCCCCACCTGCTGACTCTGATACCTGGTACACTGACCACCCCCACCTGCTGACTCTGATACCTGGTACACAGACCACTCCCACCTGCTGACTCTGATACCTGGTACACTGACCACTCCCACCTGCTGACTCTGGCAAATCATGTGGCAGACTTCACGTTTTCTCTCCCGTAACAATATTTGCTCACGGGCAACTTGTCACATTTGTTTTTCTTTCTAGGCCCCGAAAGTCTGAAAGGTCTGAATTTCTGTCCATTTCAGTCCTTCGGAAACTGATATTCTTACAATATTTTTGTAAGGTGGCATTCTGAAAATGTGAGTGTGATGCAGGATTCGAACCTGGGTCACCTTTGGTTTGGGTTATTTAATAGTCCTGCCACTAAGAGGTATGTTAACACCTTTATATATATATATATATATATATATATATATATATATATATATATATATATATATATATATATATATATATATATATATATATATATATATATATATATATATGTCGTGCCGAATATGTAAAACTGGTCAATTAGCAATAACTCATTCAAAATTAAGTCCTTTCTAAAATTTTCTCTTATACGTTTAAAGATATATTTTTTTCATTAATGTTGATGTAAAAAATTATAATTTTGCACCAAAAGAATCTTAGAAAACTTACCTAACCTTATTATAACAAGCGCAATTTATTTTAGCCTAACCCAACTAAATATATTTTAGATTTGTTTACAATAATTTAATACTAAACAAACACAGTGAAATATATTTTTTTCGTTAGGTTCAGAATGATTTTGGCGAAATTATTGCATACACAAATTTTCACTTGTCCTATATGGCAAGATGAACGTTGCTATTTAAGCCAAGATCGCAAGTTCTGCCTATTCGGCACGACATATATATATATATATATATATATAGATATATATATATATATATATATCTATATATATATATATATATATATATATATATATATATATATATTTATATATATATATATGTATATATATATATATATATATATATATATATATATATATATATATATATATATATATATATATATATATATGCAATAAGATCACAGTAAACAGGTGATTTCAAAATATGCAAAACAACCACTCTGAAAGAATAGAGAAATTCCAAGCGCTTTCGTGACTACTCACTCACATTAGTTCCTTGATAATGCGAGTAGTCACGAAAGCGCTTGGAATTTCTCTATTCTTTCAGAGTGGTTGTTTTGCATATATATATATATATATATATATATATATATATATATATATATATGTATATATATATATATGTATATATGTATATATATATATATATATGTATATTATTATTATCACACTGGCCGATTCATACCAAGGCAGGGTGGCCCGAAAAAGAAAAACTTTCACCATCATTCACTCCATCACTGTCTTGCCAGAAGGGTGCTTTACCCTACAGTTTTTAAACTGCAACATTAACACCCCTCCTTATATATATATATATATATATATATATATATATATATATATATATATATATATATATATATATATATATATATATATATATATATATATACATATACATATATATATATATATATATATATATATATATATATATATATATATATATATTATACATATATTATACATAAATTATACATATATACATATATATATATTATATATATATGTATATATATATATACATATATATATATATATATATATATATATATATATATATATATATATATATATATATATATATATATATATATATATATATATATATATATATATATATATATATATATGAAATTAAGCTCTTTATTTACCGGTTTCTCGTGAATAAAATTTATTTTTAACCAGAAACAAAACCGAATTTTGAATATGAACTAAACCTGTGTTTTTTAACATAAACCTAACTGGATGTTTAACAGACTAGACCTAATCTGAGGTTTTAACACTAAAACTGAAATTTTAATAGAAACTAAAAGTGTGCTTTAAATTAAACCAAAACAAAATTTTTATCTTACAGCAACTCTGGAGTTTTAATTATAACAAACCTGCTTTGTAAGACAAACCAAAACTGGGTTTTTAACATAAACCAAAAAAAAAAAAAAAAAAAAATTTGTCCCCACTAAATATTTTGTTCCAGGATTTACTCTATACTTCACCTAACCTTCTTTTATCATATCCTTCTATCCTGCTAGGACTTCCTATCCTTCCAGGACCTCCTATCCTTCCAGGACCTCCTATCCTTCCAGGACCTCCTATCCTTCCAAGACCTCCTATCCTTCCAGGACCTCCTATCCTTCCAGGACCTCCTATCCTTCCAAGACCTCCTATCCTTCCAAGACCTCCTATCCTTCCAGGACCTCCTATCCTTCCAGGACCTCCTGTCCTTCCAGGACCTCCTATCCTTCCAAGGCCTCCTATCCTTCCAGGACCTCCTGTCCTTCCAGGACCTCCTATCCTTCCAGGACCTCCTATCCTTCCAAGACCTCCTATCCTTCCAAGACCTCCTATCCTTCCAGGGCTTCGTGTCCTTTCAGGGCCTAGTACCCTTCCAGGACCTTCTATCCTTCCAGGGCCTCCTATCCTGCTAGGACCTCCTATCCTTCCAGGACCTCCTGTCCTTCCAGGGCCTCCTATCCTTCCAGGACCTCCTGTCCTTCCAGGACCTCCTATCCTTCCAGGACCTCCTATCCTTCCAGGACCTCCTATCCTTCCATGACCTCCTATCCTTCCAGGGCCTAGTATCCTTCCAGGACCTTCTATCCTTCCAGGACCTCCTATCCTGCTAGGACCTCCTATCCTTCCAGGACCTCCTATCCTTCAAGGGCCTCATATCCTTCTAGGACCTCCTATCCTTCCAGCACCTACTATCCTTCCAGGACCTCCTATCCTTCCAGGGTCTCCTATCCTTCCAAGACCTCCCATCCTTCCAAGACCTCCTATCCTTCCAAGACCTCCTATCCTTCCAAGACCTCCTATCCTTCCAGTACCTCCTATCCGTCCAGGGCCTAGTATCCTTCCAGGGCCTCCTATCCTTCCAGGACTTCCTATCCTTCCAGGACCTCCTATCCTTCCAAGACCTCCTATCCTTCCAGGGCCTCGTATCCTTCCAGGGCCTAGTATCCTTCCAGGACCTTCTATCCTTCCAGGACCTCTTATCCTGCTAGGACCTCCTATCCTTCCAGGACCTCCTATCCTTCAAGGGCCTCCTATCCTTCTAGGACCTCCTATCCTTCCAGCACCTACTATCCTTCCAGGACCTCCTATCCTTCCAGGGTCTCCTATCCTTCCAAGACCTCCTATCCTTCCAAGACCTCCTATCCTTCCAAGACCTCCTATCCTTCCAAGACCTCCTATCCTTCCAAGACCCCCTATCCTTTCAGTACCTCCTATCCGTCCAGGGCCTAGTATCCTTCCAGGGCCTCCTATCCTTCCAGGACCTCCTATCCTTCCAGGGCCTCCTATCCTTCAAGGACCTCCTATCTTTCCAGGGCATCCTATCTTTCCAGGACCTCCTATCCTTCCAGGCTCTCCTATCCTTCCAAGACCTCCTATCCTTCCAAGACCTCCTATCCTTCCAAGACCTCCTATCCTTCCAAGACCTCCTATCCTTCCAGGGCCTCCTATCCTTCCAGGACCTCCTATCTTTCCAGGGCCTCCTATCTTTCCAGGACCTCCTATCATTCCAGGACCTCCTATCCTTCCAGGGCCTCTTATCCTTCCAGGACCTCCTATCTTTCCAGGGCATCCTATCTTTCCAGGACCTCCTATCCTTCCAGGGTCTCCTATCCTTCCAAGACCTCCTATCCTCCCAAGACCTCCTATCCTTCCAAGACCTCCTATCCTTCCAAGACCTCCTATCCTTCCAGGGCCTCCTATCCTTCCAGGACCTCCTATCTTTCCAGGGCCTCCTATCTTTCCAGGACCTCCTATCCTTCCAGGACCTCCTATCCTTCCAGGGCCTCCTATCCTTCCAAGACCTCTTATCCTTCTAGGGCATCCTATCCTTCTCACGCTGGTATCCCTTAACTTTTTCTATCCAGCCCACTTATCATTTCCTTCCAATTCCTCCTATCCTTCACGCTTCCCCTATTCTTCCAACTCCTCCTGTCCTCGCTTCCCCTCTCCTTCCAGCCCTTTCTATCCTTCTCCCTTCCCCTCTCCTTTCCACTTCACCTGTCCTTCTCCCCTTCCCTTATCCTTCTATCTTTCTCATTCCCCCTTCTCCGTCCAGCTCCTTCTATCCTTCTCCTTCCCCCTCTCCTTGCAACTCCTCCTTTCTTACTCACTCACCCTATCCTCCCTTCATTTCCTGCCGACATGAGGTTTGGTCTGCAACTCATAAGGTCAGTGTTAGCGCCCTCTGCTCACACCTCAAAGGTCATGGGAACGAACCTCACTACAAGGTTGGACTTATGGCTGACGCTCCTGGCACCTACTACCCCTATTACCTACTTGTAGAGAATAACGAGGTCGGGTCACAGACCGGGCCGTGGGGGCGCTGACCCCCGGAATCCTCTCCAGGTATACAGTTTCAAATATGTGGACCCGATTGTGATATATACTGCTTTGAAATTAGATCCTTCACTTTAAAAGACCGTTTATAACACAGTGACTGGAACAATACAGAAATAACCCGTACATAGGAGAACGAAACTTATGACGACGTTTCGGTCCAACTTGGACTATTAACTAGCCACAAGTTGGACCGAAACGTCGTCGTTAGTTTCTCCTATGCGCGAGGGATTTGTGTACCTACTTGTGAACAGACACCTGGAAGCTAGTCGATTGTTGTGGGTCGCATCCTGGGGGAACTGATTAAAACAGCCCCCTCCCCATCACAGGAAATATTCCACAGTGACTGGCTTTATTGTCTCATTCTGGGTTAGTAATGCCTCAGGGTTAATAATCTGGATTAAAGTCTTCTTCTTTCTCCTACTTTTTCTTCTTTTTTTCATCTTATCCTTTTTAGCGAGACTGGATACATCAGCAATCTGCTGCCACCCTATTTTATACATCAACTTTATACTGGTAACAAAACCCAGCCATATTTCCCTGTTAAACTTCATGACACAGGCTGGGTTATGTACCAGGGGTAAGAAAAAGCGTCAGCCTGAGCTGGAAGACTTCACTAGGACGACGAGAATATCGTCAGGTATTGCATTAAAGGTTCAGCAGCTACGACAGCGTCCACGGTTTCCTTGAGTTAATGTTACTTGGAAACAGATCTCTGAAGATGGTCTGTACCATAAACACGAGAAATTGTTATATTCTATGAAGATATCTCTACAAAGGGGGGCAAATTATATATATATATATATATATATATATATATATATATATATATATATATATATATATATATATATATATATATATATATATATATATATATATATATATATATATACACGAGAGAAAGGTAAATGCAAAGGAGGGGAGGGGAGGGAGTAGCAAGCTTTAGAAGTAATCACAGGAGAATCTTGACTCTGTGTGAAGGAGGGGGTGAAAGAGAGAGGAAGGGGTGTAAGGGAGGAGGGAGGTGGGGGATAAGGGAAGGGAAGGGGGAGAGAAGGGAAGGGGAGGTAAGGGCATGCGTGAGGCGGGTCACGCGACCACCTTTATAGACCCAGTCATCAAAGGGTTGCTCCCCTTTCCTCCTCCTCTTCTTCCTCTTCCTCCTTCTCTTCCTCCTCCACTTCCTCCTTCTCCAAGACTCCCTCTGCAGCCAGTGTGACGGATTTTCTGGCAAGCTTCAGTCATGACAGTGTTCTGGCAAGCTTCAGTCATGACAGTGTTCTGGCAAGCCTCAGTCATGACAGTGTTCTGGCAAAACCTCAATCATGACAGTGTTCTGGCAAGACCACAGTCATGACAGTGTTCTGGCAAGCCTCAGTCATGACAGTATTCTGGCAAGCCTCAGTCATGACAGTGTTCTGGCAAAACCTCAATCATGACAGTGTTCTGGCAAAACCTCGGTCATGACAGTGTTCTGGCAAGCCTCAGTCATGACAGTGTTCTGGCAAAACCTCGGTCATGACAGTCACTCACACAACACTCTCGTGTGTGCACTGTTAGGATCTTGCTGCCAATGTTTACATTAGACCCACTAGAGAATATGATAGCGCCTACCTGGGTGCACATGATCTCTCTGAAGGCAATTGAAAATCCCACTGATTTGTCCACACGTCTTCATAATTAACATACCCAGGGGGCTATACATGTGTCTTATTCACCAACCTGACGTCTCAAGATGTCAGTGTATTGAACGTGACATCTTAAGACGGAGGAGCCTCGTGGAAGAGCCCAGGGGCAGGTTAATGAACAAATGGTTACAGGGCGGCGCTCGGAGGATAACCAGCTCTCTCATGCAAACTTTCTTCCTCTTTCATGTTATCCTGGAAACTTCCGGCACATTATATAACCATCTTCAGGCCTAAACGTTGAAAATAAACAAAACTAGTATTATCTAAAAAATAATACACACACACACACATATGTATGTATATATATATATATATATATATATATATATATATATATATATATATATATATATATATATATATATATATATATATATATATATATATATATATATATATATATATATATATATATATACATATATATGTATATATATATAGTAGGGAAACAAAGGTCATGGAAAACGTTTGACAGTAAATAGGATAAATTACCACCAGTGTGAAGGATAACTCAACGATGGAAGGAGAAAAGAGGAACATGTTTCTAAAATAGTGTGAGAGGGAGGCAGGGAGGCAGGGAGGCAGGGAGGCAGGGAGGCAAAGAGGGAGACAGGGAGGGAGACAGGGAGGGAGGCAGGGAGGGAGACAGGGAGGGAGACAGAGAGGGAGACAGGGAGGGAGACAGGGAGGCAGGGTGGGAGACAGGGAGGGAGACAGGGAGGGAGACAGAGAGGGAGCTAGGGAGGAAGGCAGGGAGGCAGGGAGGGAGGCAGGGAGGGAGGCAGGGAGGGAGACAGGGGGAGACAGGGAGGGAGACAGGGAGACAGGGAGACAGGGAGGGAGACAGAGAGGGAGCCAGGGCGACAGGGAGGGAGACAGGGAGAGAGACAGGGAGGGAGACAGGGAGAGAGACAGGGAGAGAGACAGGGAGGGAGACAGGGAGGGAGACAGGGAGGGAGACAGGGAGGGAGACAGGGAGAGAGACAGGGAGGGAGACAGGGAGGGAGACAGGGAGGGAGACAGGGAGGGAGACAGGGAGAGAGACAGGGAGGGAGACAGGGAGGAAGGGTGGGAGGAAGAAAGGGAGGGAGACAGGAAGAGAGACAGGGAGGAAGACAGGGAGTGAGAGAGGGAGAGAGAACGGGAGGGAGACAGGGAGAGAGACAGGGAGAGAGACAGGGAGGGAGACAGGGAGGGAGACAGGGAGGGAGACAGGGAGGGAGACAGGGAGAGAGACAGGGAGAGAGACAGGGAGAGAGACAGGGAGAGAGACAGGGAGAGAGACAGGGAGAGAGACAGGGAGAGAGACAGGGAGAGAGACAGGGAGAGAGACAGGGAGAGAGACAGGGAGAGAGACAGGGAGAGAGACAGGGAGAGAGACAGGGAGAGAGACAGGGAGGGAGGCAGGGAGGGAGACAGGGAGGGAGACAGGGAGGGAGACAGGGAGGGAGACAGGGAGGGAGAGAGAGAGGGAGACAGTGAGGGAGACAGGGAGGGAGACAGGGCGGGTGACAGGGTGGGAGACAGGGAGGGAGACAGGGAGGGAGACAGAGAGGGAGACAGGGAGGGAGACAGGGAGGGAGACAGGGAGGGAGACAGAGAGGGAGATAGGGAGGGAGACAGGGAGGGAGACAGGGAGGGAGACAGGGAGGGAGACAGGGATGGAGACAGGGAGGGAGACAGGGAGGGAGACAGGGAGGGAGACAGGCAGAGAGACAGGGAGGGAGACAGGGAGGGAGACAGGGAGGGAGACAGGGAGGGAGACAGGGAGGGAGACAGGGAGGGAGACAGGGAGGGAGACAGGGAGAGAGACAGGGAGGGAGACAGGGAGGGAGACAGTGAGGGAGACAGGGAAGGAGACAGGGAGGGAGACAGGGAGAGAGACAGGGAGGGAGACAGGGAGGGAGACAGGGGGAGACAGAGAGGGAGACAGGGAGGGAGAGAGGGACGGAGACAGGGAGAGAGACAGGGAGACAGGGAGGGAGACAGGGAGAGAGACAGGGAGAGAGACAGGGAGACAGGGAGGGAGACAGGGAGAGAGACAGGGAGGGAGACAGGGAGGGAGACAAGGAGGGAGACAGGGAGGGAGACAGGGAGGGAGACAGGGAGGGAGACAGGGAGAGAGACAGGGAGGGAGACAGGGAGAGACAGGGAGGGAGACAGGGAGAGAGACAGGGAGGAAGAGAGACAGGGAGGGAGACAGGGAGGGAGACAGGGAGGGAGACAGGGAGGGAGACAGGGAGGGAGACAGGGAGAGAGACAGGGAGGGAGACAGGGAGAGAGACAGGGAGGGAGACAGGGAGGGAGACAGGGAGGGAGGCAGGGAGGGAGACAGGGAGGGAGACAGGGAGGGAGACAGGGAGGGAGACAGGGATGGAGACAGGGAGGGAGACAGGGAGGAAGACAAGGAGGGAGACAGGGAGGGAGACAGGGAGGGAGACAGGGAGGGAGACAGGGAGAGAGACAGGGAGGGAGACAGGGAGGGAGGCAGGGAGGGAGACAGGGAGAGAGACAGGGAGGGAGACAGGGAGGGAGACAGGGAGGGAGACAGGGAGGGAGACAGAGAGGGAGACAGGGAGGGAGACAGGGAGAGAGACAGGGAGGGAGACAGGGAGAGAGACAGGGAGGGAGACAGGGAGAGAGACAGGGAGGGAGACAGGGAGGGAGACAGGGAGGGAGACAGGGAGGGAGACAGAGAGGGAGACAGGGAGGGAGACAGGGAGAGAGACAGGGAGGGAGACAGGGAGAGAGACAGGGAGGGAGACAGGGAGGGAGACAGGGAGGGAGACAGGGAGGGAGACAGGGAGGGAGACAGGGAGGGAGACAGGGAGAGACGCTGTGAAAAATATGAAATGTTTACTAAATTTGTTTTCCAGCTGACGCAAGGATATAATTACTGTGACAATATGGAGGGAAGTGTGTGGAGGGAAGTGTGAGGGAGGGAGTTGTGAGGGAGGGAAGTGTGAGGGAGGGAAGTGTGAGGGAGGGAAGTGTGAGGGAGGGAGTTGTGAGGGAGGGAAGTGTGAGGGAGGGAAGTGTGAGGGAGGGAGGGAAGTGTGAGGGAGGGAAGTGTGAGGGAGGGAAGTGTGAGGGAGGGAAGTGTGAGGGAGGGAGGGAAGTGTGAGGGAGGGAGTTGTGAGGGAGGGAGGGAAGTGTGAGGGAGGGAGGGAAGTGTGAGGGAGGGAAGTGGGTGGGAGGGAAGTGTGAGAGAGGGAGAGAAGTGTGAGGGAGGGAGGGAAGTGTGAGGGAGGGAGGGAAGTGTGAGGGAGGGAGGGAACTGTGAGGGAAGGAGGGAACTGTGAAGGAGGGAGAGAAGTGTGAGGGAGGGAGAGAAGTGTGAGGGAGGGAGGGAAGTGTGAGGGAGGGAGGGAAGTGTGAGGGAGGGAGGGAAGTGTGAGGGAGGGAGGGAAGTGTGAGGGAGGGAGGGAAGTGTGAGGGAGGGAGGGAAGTGTGAGGGAGGGAGGGAAGTGTGAGGGAGGGAGGGAAGTGTGAGGGAGGTAAGTGTGAGGGAGGGAGGGAAGTGTGAGGGAGGGAGGGAAGTGTGAGGGAGGGAGGGAAGTGTGAGGGAGGGAGGGAAGTGTGAGGGAGGGAGGGAAGTGTGAGGAAGGGAGGGAAGTGTGATGGTGGGAGTGAAGTGTGAGGGAGGGAGGGAAGTGTGAGGGAGGGAGGGAAGTGTGAGGGAGGGAGGGAAGTGTGAGGGAGGGAGGGAAGTGTGAGGGAGGGAGGGAAGTGTGAGGGAGGGAGGGAGTTGTGAGGGAGGGAGGGAAGTGTGAGGGAGGGAGGGAAGTGTGAGGGAGAGAGGGAAGTGTGAGGGAGGGAGGGAAGTGTGAGGGAGGAAGGTAAGTGTGAGGGAGGGAGGGAAGTGTGAGGTAGGGAGGGAAGTGTGAGGGAGGAAGGAAAGACGGGAGAGGTAAGGGAGGGACGGGTGAGGAACGGAGAGAAGGTTGAGACAAAAACTGAGGTAGAAAGATTGTGAGGGAGAGAGAAAGGAATAAGAGAGGAATTAATGATAGAAATGGAAAGTAAAAAGTTTTGTGTGTATATATGTGCATTACCTTGCTATAATTGCCGAGCTCTAGCTCTTGGTATTATCTCTTCAATTTGATGTTTTAATGTATTTCTGTCATTTTCTGTTAAATCCTTGTTCTAGCTAGTATTCTCTCCTCTTGTTTATTTCACGTCTGATCTACCTTAATGCTAAAGAAATACTTCCTAAAGTCATATGCATTCGGATGCTATATTTACAAGCTGAATTTACAGGCTAAGAGCTGTTATCTTACCTCCACTGATTTAAAGGTTAATTGCTGTTATCCTACATCTCGTTGAATGGTGATAAACTGTTATCTTACCTCAACTCATTTCAAAGTCTAACCCTATGTAACGTATAGCACCACCTTCCCCAGGATGCCACCAGCAACAGTCCAATAACAATGGGGTACCTATTTACTGCTTAGTGAACAGGGGAATTCTATGCATGGAGACTCACCTATAGCCTCGACTTTCCTAATATTGAACTTGGATTCTACAGCTGTAAGCCTCATGTGTCCCCTGATCCTCCTCCCCTCGAGAACAGTTAGTTATTTTAGACTGTCCTAGCAAGTTAGCTCCTCTAAGTTCCCTTATCAGTTGCACTGTATATCTCTGAGTTCTCTAAAGTTTTGTGTCTTTATATTGGTGTTCCATAATGGCACTGCATACCACATGATGGGTGTTAAATATGCCGTAAGTATAGCCATGAAGGATGCCTTGTCAAAGTTCGTGAAAGAGACTCTTAGGATAGCTAGTCTTGCTTGTACCAAGAAGTTATACACTTGATATGTGCCTCCAGTTATTTCACCCTGTGTAATGTTTACTACGAGGAAGGATGCTGGAGGAATATGAGTCAGGGAGGGGAGGATATGAGTGTGTGTGTCGGGGGAGCGATGAAGATGAGAGTTTGGGAAACCATATGAGTTTCAAGGGGGGATGGAGAGGATGAGAGTGTGTGGGCGTGAGAGAGGATACGAGTGCGTGGGTTCAGAGAGGGATTTAGCGTGTGGGAGTGTGAGCAGCGTGGGATTGAGAGCAAGTGGAGCTCCAGGCGACACAAATACTGTATATGCATCTTCGTGTTTGTAATTAATTGCTAGTGACTCAAAATGAAACATAATAATACACTCAGTTTCAGTCACATTTTCTTGTTTCATTCTAGGAATTTTCTTTTTATCTGGTGCCATCCCTTTCATCCCCTGAGCCCTGCCAAGGCCCTTTCCAAAAAGGGCCTTGGGAGGCCTGAGGGCCCTTCATAATTGGGGTACCAGTCTCTTTTGCCTTAATGTTAATCCGTCAATGTATGTGGGAGGCAGGAGTGAGTGATTGAAAGTAAAAGTCTGAGGCAGGAAGAATGAATATTAAAAAAAATTGGATATGAGAGAGGGAGAGAGTGGATGTGAGAGAGGGAGAGAGTGGATGTGAGAGAGGGAGAGAGTGGATGTGAGAGAGGGAGAGAGTGAATGTGAGAGAGGGAGAGAGTGGATGTGAGAGAGGGAGAGAGTGGATGTGAGAGAGGGAGAGAGTGAATGTGAGAGAGGGAGAGAGTGGATGTGAGAGAGGGAGAGAGTGGATGTGAGAGAGGGAGAGAGTGAATGTGAGAGAGGGAGAGAGTGGATGTGAGAGAGGGAGAGAGTGGATGTGAGAGAGGGAGAGAGTGGATGTGAGAGAGGGAGAGAGTGGATGTGAGAGAGGGAGAGAGTGGATGTGAGAGAGGGAGAGAGTGGATGTGAGAGAGGGAGAGAGTGGATGTGAGAGAGGGAGAGAGTGAATGTGAGAGAGGGAGAGAGTGGATGTGAGAGAGGGAGAGAGTGGATGTGAGAGAGGGAGAGAGTGGATGTGAGAGAGGGAGAGAGTGAATGTGAGAGAGGGAGAGAGTAGATGTGAGAGAGGGAGAGAATGGATGTGAGAGAGGGAGAGAATGGATGTGAGAGAGGGAGAGAGTGGATGTGAGAGAGGGAGAGAGTGGATGTGAGAGAGGGAGAGAGTGGATGTGAGAGAGGGAGAGAGTGGATGTGAGAGAGGGAGAGAGTAGATGTGAGAGAGGGAGAGAATGGATGTGAGAGATGTGGGAGAGAGTGGATGTGAGAGAGGGAGAGACTGGATGTGAGAGAGGGAGAGAGTGGATGTGAGAGAGGGAGAGACTGGATGTGAGAGAGGGGAGAGAGTGAGTGAATGTGAGAGAGGGAGAGAGTAGATGTGAGAGAGGGAGAGAATGGATGTGAGAGAGGGAGAGAATGGATGTGAGAGAGGGAGAGAGTGGATGTGAGAGAGGGAGAGAGTGGATGTGAGAGAGGGAGAGAGTGGATGTGAGAGAGGGAGAGAGTGGATGTGAGAGAGGGAGAGGGTGGATGTGAGAGAGGGAGAGAGTGGATGTGAGAGAGGGAGAGAGTGGATGTGAGAGAGGGAGAGAGTGAATGTGAGAGAGGGAGAGAGTGGATGTGAGAGAGGGAGAGAGTGGATGTGAGAGAGGGAGAGAGTGAATGTGAGAGAGGGAGAGAGTGGATGTGAGAGAGGGAGAGAGTGGATGTGAGAGAGGGAGAGAGTGGATGTGAGAGAGGGAGAGAGTGGATGTGAGAGAGGGAGAGAGTGGATGTGAGAGAGGGAGAGAGTGGATGTGAGAGAGGGAGAGAGTGGATGTGAGAGAGGGAGAGAGTAGATGTGAGAGAGGGAGAGAGTGGATGTGAGAGAGGGAGAGAGTGGATGTGAGAGAGGGAGAGAGTGGATGTGAGAGAGGGAGAGAGTGGATGTGAGAGAGGGAGAGAGTGGATGTGAGAGAGGGAGAGAGTGAATGTGAGAGAGGGAGAGAATGGATGTGAGAGAGGGAGAGAGTGGATGTGAGAGAGGGAGAGAGTGGATGTGAGAGAGGGAGAGAGTAGATGTGAGAGAGGGAGAGAATGGATGTGAGAGAGGGAGAGAATGGATGTGAGAGAGGGAGAGAATGGATGTGAGAGAGGGGAGAGTGAATGTGACAGAGGAAAAGAGTGGATGAGAGAAAGCTTGTAAGAGTGTGTGTGCATGTACAAGAGATAGAGTGGATTTGATAGAAGATAAGCGTGTGTAAAAATGAAGGGAGGTAGGAAGTGGAAGAAGAAAGGGAAGAATGAAGAAAATGAAGAGATGAATCAGGGAAAGTAAAAGAGGGAGCGATATGTAAATGGAAGGATGTGTGACTGTGATGGAAACAAGCTGAAGGAAGGCGGGGAAGGGAGGAGGTAAGCAAGGGACAGAAGCGTCTTTTCTGTCTCCTTTCACCGAGTTTGAGCGCTTCCAAGACGATACAAAATATATAGGCAACAACAGTTTGCTCTCAGGGTGTTACGACCTGAAGACCTCTGGTCTGACAGCCTCCTGAAGACCTCTGGGCTGACAACCTCCTGAAGACCTATGGGCTGACAGCCTCCTGAAGACCTCTGGGCTGACAGCCTCCTGAAGACCTCTGGGCTGACAACCTCCTGAAGACCTATGGGCTGACAACCTCCTGAAGACCTCTTGGCTGACAACCTCCTGAAGGCCTCTGGGCTGACAGCCTCCTGAAGACCTCTGGGCTGACAACCTCCTGAAGACCTCTTGGTTAAGACCCTCCTGAAGACCTCTAGGTTAAAAACCTCCTGAAGACCTCTGGGCTGAGAACTTTCTGAAGACCTTTGGGTTAAGAACCTCCTAAAGACCTCTGGGCTAAGATCCTCTTGAAGACTAGGCTGAGGACTTCTTGAAGATCTCTGGCCTAAGTACCTTCTGAAGACCTCTGGTCGAAAAACCTTCTGGTGGCTGAAGACCATCATAAGTAATAACAAAAGCAGCATCAACGCAAAAGAAGCACCAACAGCAATAGTGGAGCACCAAAAGGAGCACCAGCACCAAGAGTGGAGCATCAACAGCCCCCCACCACCACAACCACCACGAGCACCACCGGCAGTCTCTCCCCGCGGCGCTCTCGATGTTTATTCTCTGCACTGACGTCACTCCCTTCCTCCCGCTGACGTAATCGAAGGAAAACGTTGCTCTTTCCTCGCCCAAACTGCAACGTGGCTCTGAGCTCATCATGCGATGTCCAACGTTGCTCTGATGTCATCAAACATAAAGTAATATTGCGACTTCATTATCTAAAGTGACAAGTAGTTGAGTCTTGCCTTACCATCCGCAGCAACCCGAGGATCGTTAAGGCTGCATGTCACTTATACACGAGGGTCATTAAGGCTGCATGTCACCTGTACACGAGGGTCATTAAGGCTGCATGTCACCTGTACACGAGGGTCAGTAAGGCTGCATGTCACCTGTACACGAGGGTCAGTAAGGCTGCATGTCACCTGTACACGAGGGTCATTAAGGCTGCATGTCACCTGTACACGAGGGTCAGTAAGACTGCATGTCACTTATACACGAGGGTCATTAAGGCTGCATGTCACCTGTACACGAGGGTCATTAAGGCTGCATGTCACCTGTACACGAGGGTCAGTAAGGCTGCATGTCACTTATACACGAGGGTCATTAAGGCTGCATGTCACCTGTACACGAGGGTCATTAAGGCTGCATGTCACCTGTACACGAGGATCATTAAGGCTGCATGTCACCTGTACACGAGGGTTATTAAGGCTGCATGTCACCTGTACACTAGGGACATTAAGGCTGCATGTCACCTGTACACGAGGGACATTAAGGCTGCATGTCACCTGTACACGAGGGACATTAAGGCTGCATGTCACCTGTACACGAGGGACATTAAGGCTGCATGTCACCTGTACACGAGGGTCATTAAGGCTGCATGTCACCTGTACACGAGGGACATTAAGGCTGCATGTCACCTGTACACGAGGGTCATTAAGGCTGCATGTCACTTATACACGAGGGTCATTAAGGCTGCATGTCACCTGTACACGAGAGTCATTAAGGCTGCATGTCGCCTGTACACGAGGATCATTAAGGCTGCATGTCACCTGTACACGAGGGTCATTAAGGCTGCATGTCACCTGTACACGAGGGACATTAAGGCTGCATGTCACCTGTACACGAGGGTCATTAAGGCTGCATGTCACCTGTACACGAGGATCATTAAGGCTGCATGTCACCTGTACACGAGGGTCATTAAGGCTGCATGTCACCTGTACACGAGGGTCATTAAGGCTGCATGTCACCTGTACGCGAGGATCATTAAGGCTGCATGTCACCTGTACACGAGGATCATTAAGGCTGCATGTCACCTGTACACGAGGGTCATTAAGGCTGCATGTCACCTGTACACGAGGGTCATTAAGGCTGCATATCACCTGTACACGAGGGTCATTAAGGCTGCATGTCACCTGTACACGAGGATCATTAAGGCTGCATGTCACCTGTACACGAGGGTCATTAAGGCTGCATGTCACCTGTACACGAGGGTCATTAAGGCTGCATATCACCTGTACACGAGGGTCATTAAGGCTGCATATCACCTGTACACGAGGGACATTAAGGCTGCATATCACCTGTACACGAGGGTCATTAAGGCTGCATATCACCTGTACACGAGGGTCATTAAGGCTGCATATCACCTGTACACGAGGGTCATTAAGGCTGCATATCACCTGTACACGAGGGTCATTAAGGCTGCATGTCACCTGTACACGAGGGTCATTAAGGCTGCATGTCACCTGTACACGAGGGTCATTAAGGCTGCATATCACCTGTACACGAGGGACATTAAGGCTGCATGTCACCTGTACACGAGGGACATTAAGGCTGCATATCATCTGTACAAGAGGGTCATTAAGGCTGCATGTCACCTGTACACGAGGGTCATTAAGGCTGCATGTCACCTGTACACGAGGGACATTAAGGCTGCATGTCACCTGTACACGAGGGACATTAAGGCTGCATATCACCTGTACACGAGGGACATTAAGGCTGCATATCACCTGTACACGAGGGACATTAAGGCTGCATGTCACCTGTACACTAGGGACATTAAGGCTGCATATCACCTGTACACGAGGGTCATTAAGGCTGCATGTCACCTGTACACGAGGGTCATTAAGGCTGCATGTCACCTGTACACGAGGGACATTAAGGCTGCATGTCACCTGTACACGAGGGTCATTAAGGCTGCATGTCACCTGTACACGAGGGTCATTAAGGCTGCATGTCACCTGTACACGAGGGTCATTAAGGCTGCATATCACCTGTACACGAGGGTCATTAAGGCTGCATGTCACCTGTACACGAGGGTCATTAAGGCTGCATGTCACCTGTACACGAGGCTGGGTCATTAAGGCTGCATATCACCTGTACACGACGAGGGTCATTAAGGCTGCATGTCACCTGTACACGAGGGTCATTAAGGCTGCATGTCACCTGTACACGAGGGACATTAAGGCTGCATGTCACCTGTACACGAGGGTCATTAAGGCTGCATGTCACCTGTACACGAGGGTCATTAAGGCTGCATGTCACCTGTACACGAGGGTCATTAAGGCTGCATGTCACCTGTACACGAGGGACATTAAGGCTGCATGTCACCTGTACACGAGGGTCAGTAAGGCTGCATGTCACCTGTACACGAGGGTCATTAAGGCTGCATGTCACCTGTACACGAGGGTCATTAAGGCTGCATGTCACCTGTACACGAGGGACATTAAGGCTGCATGTCACCTGTACACGAGGGTCATTAAGGCTGCATGTCACCTGTACACGAGGGTCATTAAGGCTGCATATCACCTGTACACGAGGGTCATTAAGGCTGCATATCACCTGTACACGAGGGTCATTAAGGCTGCATATCACCTGTACACGAGGGTCATTAAGGCTGCATATCACCTGTACACCACCAGTCAAGGATACTTCAGCGTCCACCACTTCATGAATGCATGATACGAATCAGAGTAAATGACCATGTGTAACAAGGTGTGACCAAGTGTAGCAACGTGTGACCAAGTATAACAAGGTGTGACTAAGTGTAACAAAGTGTTAAAAATATAAGTAAATAAACAGCCTTACCTGAATGTGAAGAATCTAAACGAACATGATGTTTGAAAATGAATTACAAATGAAAATGACAGATTCTAACAATACGAGTCACTCTGTGTCATATTCAAAATAGCAGGAAAGAAAATTCATTGACTCTTTTTTCAACCCTTAAAAAAAGCCTATTGTTATAACTGCTGTGGTTAAACGGAAGCTTTTGTAAATGGTTTTCTTAACACGTTTAATACACACATTTATCAACTTTATCCCTTGTGGAGCAGATGGTGGGTAATTATAAGTATTAGGAGGGATTGTCGACCTAAAACGCTGTGATCTGAGACATGGTTTAATATTTCAAGGCGTTTCGTGGCATGAGTGTAAAGATGAAAATTTCGTGACTAAATCGTAAACTGGAGATAAATCTTTACACGATGTTTCGGTTGGTCGCGTCCCGTTATTATTCGCAATTTGATAATGGCCCAAGACGGACCCAAACGTCGTCTAAGGATTTATCTCTGATTTGTGGGTTAGTTGTGAATTGTTCCAGCCACGGTACTGGAACGTCTGTCTACCTTTTCTTTTAAGCTGGCTTTAACGTTTCCAGAGTTGTTACGTTACGCGAGACAGTAGAAGTGGAGAGGTAATTTTCAGGCAATCAGTCCCCAGCTTTCACACAAGAGAATGACTTCCTTCATCAAGTCCGGTAAAGCCTGCTCCGCAGGTGAAACGTTTTGAGAGTAAAAATACTAGTAAACTGTACCATTAAACCAACGCACTGGAACAACGTCTCGCCCTGTTTAGAGATTTTTCAAGTAACGTCTCGCTCTCTTTACAGATCTATCATGTTTCTCTCCGTTTAGAGCTTCGTCAAATCTTGTCTCGCTCTCTCTTGGTTGGTTTTTCTACGTGTGTCCTTTTATCCTGTGTTATACCTGCCGTCTCATTCCTGTGTTATACCTGTCGTCTCATTCCTGTGTTACACCTGTCGTCTCATCCCTGTGTTATACCTGTCGTCTCATCCCTGTGTTATACCTGTCGTCTCATTCCTGTGTCATACCTGTCGTCTCATCCCTGTGTTATACCTGTCGTCTCATCCCTGTGTTATACCTGTCGTCTCATTCCTGTGTTATACCTGTCCACACACAGACCGGGCCGCGGGGGCGTTGGCCCCCGGAACTCTCTCCAGGTAAACTCCAGTTAAACTACCTCGTTAAACTCCTAATATCTGCGCTAATTTTACCTCCTGATTCGCTCAAACTGGAGGTAGAACTCTGACAATTAATATTTTGTTTCGCTAATTACGTTCTTAATTAAGCAGGCAGATTAGCATGCTGTGATGATGTGCACTATGTAAAAAGTAATCGGTATATGTGTTTGTCTGTGTGTGTGTGTGTGTGTGTGTGTGTGTGTGTGTGTGTGTGTGTGTGTGTGTGTGTGTGTGTGTGTGTGTGTGTGTGTGTGTGTGTGTGTGTGTTTATGAACTTACCTAGTAATTTAACGAAACGTGAGTCTAACCTCAGCTCCTTGCCCCTGTTTCTCAGCTACATAACACAAGTGTTACTAATTCCCTGCCTCAAGGTTTTCGGTCATACCTGTCCGTAACACTGCGTAAGGAATCTGTTTTCACCACGTTCTCGTTCTCCTAAAACTGGCATCTTGTTTTTTTAAGTTCCCATTCATGTCCATCTTGTACCGATGTTCAAGTTTGGACGGCCCTCTCACCATGCATGCTTGGCTGCTACACTGGCGAGTGACGGCCCTCTCACCGTGCATGCTTGGCTGCTATACTGGCGAGTGACGGCCCTCTCACCATGCATGCTTGGCTGCTACACTGGCGAGTGACGGCCCTCTCACCATGCATGCTTGGCTGCTACACTGGCGAGTGACGGCCCTCTCACCGTGCATGCTTGGCTGCTATACTGGCGAGTGACGGCCCTCTCACCGTGCATGCTTGGCTGCTATACTGGCGAGTGACGGCCCTCTCACCGTGCATGCTTGGCTGCTACACTGGCGAGTGACGGCCCTCTCACCGTGCATGCTTGGCTGCTACACTGGCGAGTGACGGCCCTCTCACCATGCATGCTTGGCTGCTACACTGGCGAGTGACGGCCCTCTCACCATGCATGCTTGGCTGCTACACTGGCGAGTGACGGCCCTCTCACCATGCATGCTTGGCTGCTACACTGGCGAGTGACGGCCCTCTCACCGTGCATGCTTGGCTGCTACACTGGCGAGTGACGGCCCTCTCACCGTGCATGCTTGGCTGCTATACTGGCGAGTGACGGCCCTCTCACCGTGCATGCTTGGCTGCTATACTGGCGAGTGACGGCCCTCTCACCGTGCATGCTTGGCTGCTACACTGGCGAGTGACGGCCCTCTCACCGTGCATGCTTGGCTGCTACACTGGCGAGTGACGGCCCTCTCACCATGCATGCTTGGCTGCTACACTGGCGAGTGACGGCCCTCTCACCATGCATGCTTGGCTGCTACACTGGCGAGTGAAGGCCCTCTCACCATGCATGCTTGGCTGCTACACTGGCGAGTGACGGCCCTCTCACCGTGCATGCTTGGCTGCTACACTGGCGAGTGACGGCCCTCTCACCGTGCATGCTTGGCTGCTATACTGGCGAGTGACGGCCCTCTCACCGTGCATGCTTGGCTGCTACACTGGCGAGTGACGGCCCTCTCACCGTGCATGCTTGGCTGCTACACTGGCGAGTGACAGCCCTCTCACCGTGCATGCTTGGCTGCTATACTGGCGAGTGACGGCCCTCTCACCGTGCATGCTTGGCTGCTATACTGGCGAGTGACGGCCCTCTCACCGTGCATGCTTGGCTGCTACACTGGCGAGTGACGGCCCTCTCACCATGCATGCTTGGCTGCTATACTGGCGAGTGACGGCCCTCTCACCGTGCATGCTTGGCTGCTATACTGGCGAGTGACGGCCCTCTCACCGTGCATGCTTGGCTGCTATACTGGCGAGTGACGGCCCTCTCACCGTGCATGCTTGGCTGCTACACTGGCGAGTGACGGCCCTCTCACCATGCATGCTTGGCTGCTATACTGGCGAGTGACGGCCCTCTCACCGTGCATGCTTGGCTGCTATACTGGCGAGTGACGGCCCTCTCACCGTGCATGCATGGCTGCTATACTGGCGAGTGACGGCCCTCTCACCGTGCATGCTTGGCTGCTATACTGGCGAGTGACGGCCCTCTCACCATGCATGCTTGGCTGCTATACTGGCGAGTGACGGCCCTCTCACCGTGCATGCTTGGCTGCTATACTGGCGAGTGACGGCCATCTCACCGTGCATGCTTGGCTGCTACACTGGCGAGTGACGGCCCTCTCACCGTGCATGCTTGGCTGCTATACTGGCGAGTGACGGCCCTCTCACCATGCATGCTTGGCTGCTATACTGGCGAGTGACGGCCCTCTCACCATGCATGCTTGGCTGCTATACTGGCGAGTGACGGCCCTCTCACCATGCATGCTTGGCTGCTATACTGGCGAGTGACGGCCCTCTCACCATGCATGCTTGGCTGCTATACTGGCGAGTGACGGCCCTCTCACCGTGCATGCTTGGCTGCTATACTGGCGAGTGACGGCCCTCTCACCATGCATGCTTGGCTGCTATACTGGCGAGTGACGGCCCTCTCACCGTGCATGCTTGGCTGCTATACTGGCGAGTGACGGCCCTCTCACCGTGCATGCTTGGCTGCTATACTGGCGAGTGACGGCCCTCTCACCGTGCATGCTTGGCTGCTACACTGGCGAGTGACGGCCCTCTCACCATGCATGCTTGGCTGCTATACTGGCGAGTGACGGCCCTCTCACCATGCATGCTTGGCTGCTACACTGGCGAGTGACGGCCCTCTCACCGTGCATGCTTGGCTGCTACACTGGCGAGTGACGGCCCTCTCACCATGCATGCTTGGCTGCTATACTGGCGAGTGACGGCCCTCTCACCATGCATGCTTGCCTGCTACACTGGCGAGTGACGGCCCTCTCACCGTGCATGCTTGGCTGCTACACTGGCGAGTGACGGCCCTCTCACCATGCATGCTTGGCTGCTATACTGGCGCGTGACGGCCCTCTCACCATGCATGCTTGGCTGCTACACTGGCGAGTGACGGCCCTCTCACCGTGCATGCTTGGCTGCTACACTGGCGAGTGACGGCCCTCTCACCATGCATGCTTGGCTGCTACACTGGCGAGTGACGGCCCTCTCACCGTGCATGCTTGGCTGCTACACTGGCGAGTGACGGCCCTCTCACCGTGCATGCTTGGCTGCTACACTGGCGAGTGACGGCCCTCTCACCGTGCATGCTTGGCTGCTATACTGGCGAGTGACGGCCCTCTCACCGTGCATGCTTGGCTGCTATACTGGCGAGTGACGGCCCTCTCACCGTGCATGCTTGGCTGCTATACTGGCGAGTGACGGCCCTCTCACCGTGCATGCTTGGCTGCTATACTGGCGAGTGACGGCCCTCTCACCATGCATGCTTGGCTGCTACACTGGCGAGTGACGGCCCTCTCACCGTGCATGCTTGGCTGCTATACTGGCGAGTGACGGCCCTCTCACCATGCATGCTTGGCTGCTATACTGGCGAGTGACGGCCATCTCACCATGCATGCTTGGCTGCTACAATGGCGAGTGACGGCCCTCTCACCATGCATGCTTGGCTGCTACACTGGCGAGTGACGGCCCTCTCACCGTGCATGCTTGGCTGCTACACTGGCGAGTGACGGCCCTCTCACCATGCATGCTTCGCTGCTACACTGGCGAGTGACGGCCCTCTCACCGTGCATGCTTGGCTGCTACACTGGCGAGTGACGGCCCTCTCACCGTGCATGCTTGGCTGCTACACTGGCGAGTGACGGCCCTCTCACCGTGCATGCTTGGCTGCTACACTGGCGAGTGACGGCCCTCTCACCGTGCATGCTTGGCTGCTACACTGGCGAGTGGCGGCCCTCTCACCGTGCATGCTTGGCTGCTACACTGGCGAGTGACGGCCCTCTCACTATGCATGCTTGGCTGCTACACTGGCGAGCGGCGGCCCTCTCACCGTGCATGCTTGGCTGCTACACTGGCGAGTGACGGCCCTCTCACCATGCATGCTTGGCTGCTACACTGGCGAGTGACGGCCCTCTCACCGTGCATGCTTGGCTGCTACACTGGCGAGTGACGGCCCTCTCACCATGCATGCTTGGCTGCTACACTGGCGAGTGACGGCCCTCTCACCGTGCATGCTTGGCTGCTACACTGGCGAGTGACGGCACTCTCACCATGCATGCTTGGTTGCTACACTGGCGAGTGACGGCCCTCTCACCATGCATGCTTGGCTGCTACACTGGCGAGTGACGGCCCTCTCACCGTGCATGCTTGGCTGCTACACTGGCGAGTGACGGCCCTCTCACCGTGCATGCTTGGCTGCTACACTGGCGAGTGACGGCCCTCTCACCGTGCATGCTTGGCTGCTACACTGGCGAGTGGCGGCCCTCTCACCGTGCATGCTTGACTGCTACACTGGCGAGTGACGGCCCTCTCACCGTGCATGCTTGGCTGCTACACTGGCGAGCGGCGGCCCTCTCACCGTGCATGCTTGACTGCTACACTGGCGAGTGATGGCCCTCTCACAGTGCATGCTTGGCTGCTACACTGGCGAGTGACGGCCCTCTCACCGTGCATGCTTGGCTGCTACACTGGCGAGTGGCGGCCCTCTCACCGTGCATGCTTGGCTGCTACACTGGCGAGTGACGGCCCTCTCACCATGCATGCTTGGCTGCTACACTGGCGAGCGGCGGCCCTCTCACCGTGCATGCTTGGCTGCTACACTGGCGAGTGACGGCCCTCTCACCGTGCATGCTTGGCTGCTACACTGGCGAGTGGCGGCCCTCTCACCGTGCATGCTTGGCTGCTACACTGGCGAGTGACGGCCCTCTCACTATGCATGCTTGGCTGCTACACTGGCGAGCGGCGGCCTTCTCACCGTGCATGCTTGGCTGCTACACTGGCGAGTGACGGCCCTCTCACCATGCATGCTTGGCTGCTACACTGGCGAGTGACGGCCCTCTCACCGTGCATGCTTGGGTGCTACAGTGGCGAGTGACGGCCCTCTCACCATGCATGCTTGGTTGCTACACTGGCGAGTGACGGCCCTCTCACCATGCATGCTTGGCTGCTACACTGGCGAGTGACGGCCCTCTCACCGTGCATGCTTGGCTGCTACACTGGCGAGTGACGGCCCTCTCACCGTGCATGCTTGGCTGCTACACTGGCGAGTGACGGCCCTCTCACCGTGCATGCTTGGCTGCTACACTGGCGAGTGGCGGCCCTCTCACCGTGCATGCTTGACTGCTACACTGGCGAGTGACGGCCCTCTCACCGTGCATGCTTGGCTGCTACACTGGCGAGCGGCGGCCCTCTCACCGTGCATGCTTGGCAGCTACACTGGCGAGTGGCGGCCCTCTCACCGTGCATGCTTGGCTGCTACACTGGCGAGCGGCGGCCCTCTCACCGTGCATGCTTGGCTGCTACACTGGCGAGTGGCGGCCCTCTCACCATGCATGCTTGGCTGCTACAATGGCGAGTGACGGCCCTCTCACCGTGCATCCTTGGCTGCTACACTGGCGAGTGACGGCCCTCTCACCATGCATGCTTGGCTGCTACACTGGCGAGTGACGGCCCTCTCACCGTGCATGCTTGGCTGCTACACTGGCGAGTGACGGCCCTCTCACCATGCATGCTTGGCTGCTACACTGGCGAGTGACGGCCCTCTCACCATGCATGCTTGGCTGCTACACTGGCGAGTGACGGCCCTCTCACCGTGCATGCTTGGCTGCTACACTGGCGAGTGACGGCCCTCTCACCGTGCATGCTTGGCTGCTACACTGGCGAGTGACGGCCCTCTCACCGTGCATGCTTGGCTGCTACACTGGCGAGTGACGGCCCTCTCACCGTGCATGCTTGGCTGCTACACTGGCGAGTGGCGGCCCTCTCACCGTGCATGCTTGGCTGCTACACTGGCGAGTGACGGCCCTCTCACTATGCATGCTTGGCTGCTACACTGGCGAGCGGCGGCCCTCTCACCATGCATGCTTGGCTGCTACACTGGCGAGTGACGGCCCTCTCACCGTGCATGCTTGGCTGCTACACTGGCGAGTGACGGCCCTCTCACCGTGCATGCTTGGCTGCTACACTGGCGAGTGACGGCCCTCTCACCATGCATGCTTGGCTGCTACACTGGCGAGTGACGGCCCTCTCACCGTGCATGCTTGGCTGCTACACTGGCGAGTGACGGCCCTCTCACCATGCATGCTTGGTTGCTACACTGGCGAGTGACGGCCCTCTCACCATGCATGCTTGGTTGCTACACTGGCGAGCGGCGGCCCTCTCACCGTGCATGCTTGGCTGCTACACTGGCGAGTGACGGGCCCTCTCACCGTGCATGCTTGGCTGCTACACTGGCGAGTGACGGCCCTCTCACCGTGCATGCTTGGCTGCTACACTGGCGAATGGCGGCCCTCTCACCGTGCATGCTTGACTGCTACACTGGCGAGTGACGGCCTCTCACCGTGCATGCTTGGCTGCTACACTGGCGAGTGGCGGCCCTCTCACCGTGCATGCTTGGCTGCTACACTGGCGAGTGGCGGCCCTCTCACCGTGCATGCTTGGCTGCTACACTGGCGAGTGACGGCCCTCTCACCGTGCATGCTTGGCTGCTACACTGGCGAGTGACGACCCTCTCACCGTGCATGCTTGGCTGCTACACTGGCGAATGACGGCCCTCTCACCATGCATGCTTGGCTGCTACACTGGCGAGTGACGGCCCTCTCACCGTGCATGCTTGGCTGCTACACTGGCGAGTGATGGCCCTCTCACCGTACATGTTTGGCTGCTACACTGGCGAGTGACGGCCCTCTCACCGTGCATGCTTGGCTGCTACACTGGCGAGTGACGGCCCTCTCACCGTGCATGCTTGGCTGCTACATTGGCGAGTGGGGGCCCTCTCACCTTGCATGCTTGGCTGCTACACTGGCGAGTGGCGGCCCTCTCACCATGCATGCTTTGCTGCTACAATGGCGAGTGACGGCCCTCTCACCGTGCATGCTTGGCTGCTACAATGGCGAGTGGCGGCCCTCTCACCATGCATGCTTGGCTGCTACAATGGCGAGTGGCGGCCCTCTCACCATGCATGCTTTGCTGCTACAATGGCGAGTGACGGCCCTCTCACCGTGCATGCTTGGCTGCTACAATGGCGAGTGGCGGCCCTCTCACCGTGCATGCTTGGCTGCTACAATGGCGAGTGACGGCCCTCTCACCGTGCATGCTTGGCTGCTACAATGGCGAGTGGCGGCCCTCTCACCGTGCATGCTTGGCTGCTACAATGGCGAGTGACGGCCCTCTCACCGTGCATGCTTGGCTGCTACAATGGCGAGTGGCGGCCCTCTCACCGTGCATGCTTGGCTGCTACAATGGCGAGTGGCGGCCCTCTCACCATGCATGCTTGG
>NC_091338.1:3122276-3147276 GCF_038502225.1 Cherax quadricarinatus
TAGGCACGTAAAATAATAATATAAGTCTATCTAGGTAAGGTTGCCATGATGGTTTTTCACAGGATCTCGATCCGAAGGATTGGAGCTACTCTTTCCCTACCCTCCTTCTCTACCCTGGGTCAAGCCTCATTGCTTCTCATTCCCCAGACTCTGTGTAACCCCCTACGGTTTTACCTCTTCCCTATGAATGCACCGAGAATCAGCATAATTTAAACCTTCACTCGATTGACTGACGCAGCTCTCTGCTGCAGTTCTTAAAAAAAAAAATGAACTCATACATACAGTTCTTATACAGTAAGTTTCTCTATACGTATTGGGATTTTTTTCATTTAATACGACTGAAAATTTTTTTCTAAAATTGAATAGTAAATGTTATGAGGGATTTTCAAAACGCTTTTTTAATGCACTTTTTTAATCGCAGTTACTCAGAAAAAAAATCTCACTATGATTCTATCAGACTAAAAAAAAGTGTCGCCATCTTTATCACTTTCCATTATTGATCTCGGAAGCCAAAGTAAACTTGAAATTTCTCGAGGGTAAAGAGACATAAGTTCTCATTGTTTTAAACGTTCAGTTGATTCAGTGGTGAGGAAAAGGCAGTTTCATCAATGTTATGACTTGATCATCAATGTTATGACTTGATCATCAATGTTATGACTTGATCATCAATGTTATGACTTGATCATCAATGTTATGACTTGATCATCAATGTTATGACTTGATCATCAATGTTATGACTTGATCATCAATACCATGACTTGATCATCAATACCATGACTTGATCATCAATTCCATGACTTGATCATCAATTCCATGACTTGATCATCAATACCATGACTTGATCATCAATTCCATGACTTGATCATCAATTCCATGACTTGATCATCAATACCATGACTTGATCATCAATTCCATGACTTGATCATCAATTCCATGACTTTATCATCAATACCATGACTTGATCATCAATTCCATGACTTGATCATCAATACCATGACTTGATCATCAATTCCATGACTTGATCATCAATTCCATGACTTGATCATCAATACCATGACTTGATCATCAATTCCATGACTTGATCATCAATTCCATGACTTTATCATCAATACCATGACTTGATCATCAATTCCATGACTTGATCATCAATACCATGACTTGACCATCAATACCATGACTTGATCATCAATACCATGACTTGATCATCAATTTCGTGATTTCATCATCAGTTTCGTGATTTCATCATCAGTACCATGACTTGATCACCAATTCCATGACTTGATCATCAATGTTATGACTTGATCATCAATGTTATGACTTGATCATCAATGTCATGACTTGATCATCAATGTTATGACTTGATCATCAATGTTATGACTTGATCATCAATGTTATGACTTGATCATCAATGTTATGACTTGATCATCAATGTTATGACTTGATCATCAATGTCATGACTTGATCATCAATTCCATGACTAGATCATCAATTCCATGACTTGATCATCAATACCATGACTTGATCATCAATACCATGACTTGATCATCAATACCATGACTTGATCATCAATACCATGACTTGATCATCAATACCATGACTTGACCATCAATACCATGACTTGATCATCAATACCATGACTTGATCATCAATACCATGACTTGATCATCAATACCATGACTTGATCATCAATACCATGACTTGATCATCAATACCATGACTTGATCATCAATACCATGACTTGATCATCAATACCATGACTTGATCATCAATACCATGACTTGACTTGATCATCAATACCATGACTTGATCATCAATACCATGACTTGATCATCAATACCATGACTTGATCATCAATACCATGACTTGATCATCAATACCATGACTTGATCATCAATACCATGACTTGATCATCAATACCATGACTTGATCATCAATACCATGACTTGACCATCAATCAATACCATGACTTGATCATCAATACCATGACTTGATCATCAATACCATGACTTGATCATCAATACCATGACTTGATCATCAATACCATGACTTGATCATCAATACCATGACTTGATCATCAATACCATGACTTGACCATCAATACCATGACTTGATCATCAATACCATGACTTGATCATCAATACCATGACTTGATCATCAATACCATGACTTGATCATCAATACCATGACTTGATCATCAATACCATGACTTGATCATCAATACCATGACTTGACCATCAATACCATGACTTGACCATCAATACTATGACTTGATCATCAATACCATGACTTGATCATCAATACCATGACTTGACCATCAATACCATGACTTGATCATCAATACCATGACTTGATCATCAATACCATGACTTGACCATCAATACCATGACTTGATCATCAATACCATGACTTGATCATCAATACCATGACTTGACCATCAATACCATGACGTTGTTCCCCATTGAATTATTTTTTACAGATTGACAGATATATAAATTGAGAGTGATATAAAATGTGTTATTTTTGGACCAGACATAACTTACCTAACCTAACTTAGAAACCTCACCTAACCTAACTTAGAAATTTCACCTAACCTAACTTAGAAATCTCACCTAACCTAACTTAGAAATTTCACCTAACCTAACTTAGAAATCTCACCTAACCTAACTTAGAAACCTTACCTAACCTAACTTAGAAATCTCACCTAACCTAACTTAGAAATCTCACCTAGCCTAACTTAGAAATCTCACCTAACCTAACTTAGAAATCTCACCGAACCTAACTTAGAAATTTCACCTAACCTAACTTAGAAATCTCACCTAACCTAACTTAGAAACCTTACCTAACCTAACTTAGAAATCTCACCTAACCTAACTTAGAAATCTCACCTAACCTAACTTAGAAATCTTACCTAACCTAACTTAGAAATCTCACCTAACCTAACTTAGAAACCTTACCCAACCTAACTTAGAAATCTCACCTAACCTAACTTAGAAATCTTACCTAACCTAACTTAGAAATCTCACCTAACCTAACTTAGAAATCTCACCTAGCCTAACTTAGAAACCTCACCTAACCTAACTTAGAAATCTCACCTAACCTAACTTAGAAATCTCACCTAGCCTAACTTAGAAACCTCACCTAACCTAACTTAGAAATCTCACCTAACCTAACTTAGAAATCTCACCTAACCTAACTTAGAAATCTCACCTAACCTAACTTAGAAACCTTACCTAACCTAACATAGAAATCTCACCTAAGCTAACTTAGAAACCTTACCTAACCTAACTTAGAAATCTCACCTAACCTAACTTAGAAATCTCACCTAACCTAACTTAGAAATCTCACCTAACCTAACTTAGAAATCTCACCTAACCTAACTTAGAAATCTCACCTAACCTAACTTAGAAATCTCACCTAACCTAACTTAGAAATCTCACCTAACCTAACTTAGAAATCTCACCTAACCTAACTTAGATATCTCACCTAACCTAACTTAGAAATCTCACCTAATCTAACTTAGAAATCTCACCTAACCTAACTTAGAAATCTCACCTAACCTAACTTAGAAATCTCACCTAACCTAACTTAGAAATCTCACCTAACCTAACTGAGAAACCTAACCTAACCTAACTGAGAAACCTCTCACCTAACCTAACTGAGAAACCTCTCACCTAACCTAACTGAGAAACCTCTCACCTAACCTAACTGAGAAACCTCTCACCTAACCTAACTGAGAAACCTCTCACCTAACCTAACCTAACTGAGAAACCTCTCACCTAACCTAACCTAACCTAACCTAACCTAACTTAGAAATCTCACCTAACCTAACTTAGAAATCTCACCTAACCTAACTTAGAAATCTCACCTAACCTAACTTAGAAATCTCACCTAACCTAACTTAGAAATCTCACCTAACCTAACTTAGAAATCTCACCTAACCTAACTTAGAAATCTCACCTAACCTAACTTAGAAATCTCACCTAACCTAACTTAGAAATCTCACCTAACCTAACTTAGAAATCTCACCTAACCTAACTTAGAAATCTCACCTAACCTAACTTAGAAATCTCACCTAACCTAACTTAGAAATCTCACCTAACCTAACTTAGAAATCTCACCTAACCTAACTTAGAAAACCTCTAACTTAGAAATCTCACCTAACCTAACTTAGAAATCTCACCTAACCTAACTTAGAAATCTCACCTAACCTAACTTAGAAATCTCACCTAACCTAACTTAGAAATCTCACCTAACCTAACTTAGAAATCTCACCTAACCTAACTTAGAAATCTCACCTAACCTAACTTAGAAATCTCACCTAACCTAACTTAGAAATCTCACCTAACCTAACTTAGAAATCTCACCTAACCTAACTTAGAAATCTCACCTAACCTAACTTAGAAATCTCACCTAACCTAACTTAGAAATCTCACCTAACCTAACTTAGAAATCTCACCTAACCTAACTTAGAAATCTCACCTAACCTAACTTAGAAATCTCACCTAACCTAACTTAGAAATCTCACCTAACCTAACTTAGAAATCTCACCTAACCTAACTTAGAAATCTCACCTAACCTAACTTAGAAATCTCACCTAACCTAACTTAGAAACCTTACCTAACCTAACTTAGAAATCTCACCTAACCTAACTTAGAAATCTCACCTAACCTAACTTAGAAATCTCACCTAACCTAACTTAGAAATCTCACCTAACCTAACTTAGAAATCTCACCTAACCTAACTTAGAAATCTCACCTAACCTAACTTAGAAATCTCACCTAACCTAACTTAGAAATCTCACCTAACCTAACTTAGAAATCTCAAACCTAACTTAGAAATTCACCTAACCTAACTTAGAAATCTCACCTAACCTAACTTAGAAATCTCACCTAACCTAACTTAGAAATCTCACCTAACCTAACTTAGAAATCTCACCTAACCTAACTTAGAAATCTCACCTAGCCTAACTTAGAAACCTCACCTTAAAAAATCTCACCTAACCTAACTTAGAAATCTCACCTAACCTAACTTAGAAATCTCACCTAACCTAACTTAGAAATCTCACATAACCTAACTTAGAAATCTCACTTAACCTAACTTGGAAATCTCACCTAACCTAACTTAGAAATCTCACCTAACCTAACTTAGAAATCTCACCTAACCTAACTTAGAAATCTCACCTAACCTAACTTAGAAATCTCACCTAACCTAACTTAGAAATCTCACCTAACCTAACTTAGAAATCTCACCTAACCTAACCTAGAAATCTCACCTAACCTAACTTAGAAATCTCACCTAACCTAACTTAGAAATCTCACCTAACCTAACTTAGAAATCTCACCTAACCTAACTTAGAAATCTCACCTAACCTAACTTAGAAATCTCACCTAACCTAACTTAGAAATCTCACCTAATCTAACTTAGAAATCTCACCTAACCTAACTTAGAAATCTCACCTAACCTAACTTAGAAATCTCACCTAACCTAACTTAGAAATCTCACTTAACCTAACTTGGAAATCTCACCTAACCTAACTTAGAAATCTCACCTAACCTAACTTAGAAATCTCACCTAACCTAACTTAGAAATCTCACCTAACCTAACTTAGAAATCTCACCTAACCTAACTTAGAAATCTCACCTAACCTAACTTAGAAATCTCACCTAATCTAACTTAGAAATCTCACCTAACCTAACTTAGAAATCTCACCTAACCTAACTTAGAAATCTCACCTAACCTAACTTAGAAATCTCATCTAACCTAACTTAGAAATCTCACCTAATCTAACTTAGAAATCTCACCTAACCTAACTTAATCTCACCTAACCTAACTTAATCTCACCTAACCTAACTTAATCTCACCTAACCTAACTTAATCTCACCTAACCTAACTTAATCTCACCTAACCTAACTTAATCTCACCTAACCTAACTTAATCTCACCTAACCTAACTTAATCTCACCTAACCTAACTTAGAAAACTCACCTAACCTAACTTAGAAAACTCACCTAATCTAACTTAGAAAACTCACCTAACCTAACTTAGAAAACTCACCTAACCTAACTTAGAAAACTCACCTAACCTAACTTAGAAATCTCACGTAACCTAACTTAGAAATCACACCTAACCTAACTTAGAAATCTACCTAACCTAACTTAGAAATCTCACCTACCTAACTTAGAAATCTCACCTAACCTAACTTAGAAATCTCACCTAACCTAACTTAGAAATCTCACCTAACCTAACTCAGAAATCTCACCTAACCTAACTTAGAAATCTCAACTAACCTAACGTAGAAATCTCCAACCTCAATCTTAGAAATCCACAACCTAATCTCCCAGAAATCTCACCCCTCCTAACTTAGAAATCCTCACCTAACCTAACTTAGAAATCTCACCTAACCTAACTTAGAAATATCACCTAACCTAACTTAGAAATCTTACCTAACCTAACTTAGAAATCCCACCTAACCTAACTTAGAAATCTCACCTATCCTAACTTAGAAATCCCACCTAACCTAACTTAGAAATCTCACCTAACCTAACTTAGAAATTTCACCTAACCTAACTTAGAAACCTCACCTAACCTAACTTAGAAATCTCACCTAACCTAACTTAGAAATCTCACCTAACCTAACTTAGAAACCTCACCTAACCTAACTTAGAAACCTCACCTAACCTAACTTGGAAACCACACATAACCTAACTTGGAAACCTCACCTAACCTAACTTAGAAAACTCAGCCAACATAACTTAGAAACCTCACCTAACCTAACTTAGAAAACTCAGCCAACATAACTTAGAAACCTCATCTAACCTAAGTTAGAAACCTCACCTAACCTAACTTAGAAATCTCACATAACCTAACTTAGAAACCTCACCTAACCTAACTTAGAAACCTCATCTAACCTAACTTAGAAACCTCACCTAACCTAACTTAGAAACCTCACCTAACCTAACTTAGAAACCTTACCTAACCTAACTTAGAAACCTCAGCCAACATAACTTAGAAACCTCACCTAACCTAACTTAGAAACCTCGCCTAACCTAACTTAGAAACCTCACCTAACCTAACTTAGAAACCTCATATAACCTAACTTAGAAACCCCACCTAACTTAGAAACCTAACCTAATTTAGAAACCTCACCTAACCTAACTTAGAAACCTCACCTAACTAACTTAGAATCCTCACCTAACTAACTTAGAAACCTCACCAAACCTAACTTAGAAACCTAACCTAATTAACTTAGAAACTTTACCTAATTAACTTAGAAACTTCACCTAACTAACTTAGAAACCTCACCTAACCTAACTTAGAAACCTCACCTAACCTAACTTAAAACTTCACCTAACCTAACTTAGAACCTCACATAACTAACTTAGAAATCTCCAAACCTCACCTAACTAACTTAGAATCCTCACCTAACCTATCTTAGAAACCTAACCTAACCTAACTTAGAAACCTCACCTAACTAACCTTGAAACCTCACCTAACCTAACTTAGAAAGCTCACCTAACTTAAAAACCTTACCTAACCTAACTTAGAAACCTGACCTACCCTAACTCAGAAACCTCACGTAACCTAACTTAGAAGCCTCACCTAACCTAACTTAAATTAGCGTATTTTTTTAGCTAAATTCTGCTATGTAGAGAATAGGTGAGTTTAAATTTATTTAATGTTACTTATAATCAATTAAATATATATATATATATATATATATATATATATATATATATATATATATATATATATATATATATATATATATATATATATATATATATATATATATAAATATATATATATATATATATATATATTATATATATATATATATATATATATCATATATATGTATATATAAATATATATATATATATATATATATATATATATATATATATATATATAAATGACTTGCATGTGTGCAGGTCATACAGGTGTGAACGCACCAGCTATGTAGCAGCAGTCACACACGCTACCACTGGGTCTCCTCACGCTACCAAGCAACCAGATGTGTCACGAACTGGCAAATGATGTTTGTAGCGAATAACCTCGTTATTCTGTTTTCTCCTGTACCAGCGTGTAAAACAGCGCCAGCCTATAAATTTCACGCGTAGCGTAATGCGCAAAAAAAATGTTCAGAGGTGTAGTGTCATATCTGGTACTCTCTCTCTCTCTCTCTCTCTCTCTCTCTCTCTCTCTCTCTCTCTCTCTCTCTCTCTCTCTCTCTCTCTCTCTCTCTCTCTTCTCTCCTCCTCTCTTCTCTCCTCTCTCTCCTCTCTCCTCTCTCTCCTCTCTTCTCTCTCTCTCTCTTCTCTCCTCTCCCTCTCTCTCAAGCGTGATTCTCCTATTGACAAGTTAACTAGTGGATACAGCAGACAGACATTATCGACCAGCACGTTATGTCTGCTTCATGTAATGCTCACAGCCACCCCCACTACCACCACTACTACCACCACCACCCCCACTACCACCACTACTAACACCACCACCACCCTCACTACCACCACTACTAACACCACCACCACCCCCACTCACCACCACTACTACCACCACCACCCCCACTACCACCACTACTACCACCACCACCCCCACTCACCACCACTACTACCACCACCACCCCCACTACCACAAACACCCCCTCTACCACCACCACCCCCACTCACCACCACTACTACCACCACCACCCCCATTACCAGCAACACCCCCACTCTCCACCACTACTATCACCACCACCCCCACTCACCACCACTACTACCACCAACACCCCCACTCACCACCACTACTACCACCACCACCCCCACTCACCATCACTACTACCACCACCACCCCCACTCACCACCACTACTACCACCAACACCCCCACTAACACTAACACCCCCACTACCACCACTACCCCACTCGCCACTACTACTACCACCACCACCCCCACTACCACCAACACCCCCACTCTCCACCACTACTACCACCACCACCCCCACTCACCACCACTACTACCACCACCACCCCCACTCACCACCACAACTACCACCACCACCCCCACTCACCATCACTACTACCACCACCACCCCTACTCACCACCACTACTACCACCACCACCCCCACTACCACAAACACCCCCTCTACCACCACCACCCCCACTCACCACCACTACTACCACCACCACCCCCACTACCACCAACACCCCCATTCTCCACCACTACTACCACCACCACCCCCACTCACCACCACTACTACCACCACCACCCCCACTCACCACCACTTCTACCACCACCACCCCCATCACCATCACTACTACCACCACCACCCCCACTCACCACCACTACAACCCCCACCACCCCCACTACCACCAACACCCCCACTCTCCACCACTACTACCACCACCACCCCCACTCACCACCACTACTACCACCACCACCCCCACTCACCACCACTTCTACCACCACCACCCCCACTCACCATCACTACTACCACCACCACCCCCACTCACCACCACTACTACCACCACCCCCCCCACAACCACCAACACCCCCACTCTCCACCACTACTACCACCACCACCCCCACTCACCACCACTACTACCACCACCACCCCCACTCACCACCACTTCTACCACCACCACCCCCACTCACCATCACTACTACCACCACCACCCCCACTCACCACCACTACTACCACCACCACCCCCACTACCACCAACACCCCCACTCTCCACCACTACTACCACCACCACCCCCACTCACCACCACTACTACCACCACCACCCCCACTCACCACCACTACTACCACCACCACCCCCACTCACCATCACTACTACCACCACCACCCCCACTCACCACCACTACTACCACCACCACCCCCACTACCACCAACACCCCCACTCTCCACCACTACTACCACCACCACCCCCACTCACCACCACTACTACCACCACCACCCCCACTCACCACCACTTCTACCACCACCACCCCCACTCACCATCACTACTACCACCACCACCCCCACTCACCACCACTACTACCACCACCACCCCCACTACCACCCACACCCCCACTCTCCACCACTACTACCACCACCACCCCCACTCACCACCACTACTACCACCACCACCCCCCCTGAACACCAATTCGACCACCACCACCCCCACTCACCATCACTACTACCACCACCACCCCCACTCACCACCACTACTACCACCACCACCCCCACTACCACCAACACCCCCACTCTCCACCACTACTACCACCACCACCCCCACTACCACCACCACTACCCTACTCACTACCACCACTACCCCACTCACCACCACTACTAATACCCCACTCACCACCACTACTACCACACTAACCACCACCACTACCACCACCACCCCCACTCCACCACTACTACCACCCCCACTCACCCCAACAACAACCACCCTCCTACCACCACTACTAACACCACCACCACCCCCAATCACCACCACTACTACCACCAACACCCCCAATCACCACCACTACTACCACCACCACCACCACTACCCCCACTTACCACCAATACTACCACCCCCACTCACCCCAACAACAACCACCCCCACTCACCACCGCTACTACCACCACCACCCCCACTCACCACCACCACACTTCACCACTTTCCTCCACCTGCACACATCACAGACCACTTGCCTATCCTCTCCATCGGGCATGTTGGTAATAAAATGCATATATACATCAAACAACACCAATCGTCAGAATTTAAAACGCAAATTTGACTAACGATGTTTGTATTAGCGACCTGTTCTGATTACCTCGTTCACTTATACATAAGACAACTGCCCACTGCTTTCACAGGTGCATACGTTCTATATACACAGTGATCAGTGTATCCCTGTGTAGTATATATATATATATATATATATATATATATATATATATATATATATATATATATATATATATATATATATATATATATATATATATATATATATATATATATATATATATTATTAACACATCGGCCGTTACCCACCAAATTACGGTGGCCCGAAAAAGAAAAACTTTCACCATCATTCACTCCATCACTGTCTTTGCCGAGGCGTGCTTACACTGCAGTTATATAACTGCAACATTACACCCCGCCTTCAGAGTGTAGGCACTGTGCTTCCCATCTCCCATGTATATGTGGTGTGTGTGTGTGTGTGTGTGTGTGTGTGTGTGTGTGTGTGTATCTCTGAATATATACACCGAGATGTGTATAGCTTTCAGGGTATGTACACTGAGAGATGTTTATCTCACCGTTCTCACGCTGAGAAATGTGCATCTCTCAATGTATATATACAAAGCTGTGCCTATTCCTCAGTGTATATACACTGAGACGTGCGTGTGTGTATCTCTGAGTGCATGTATACCCCAAAAAGTGTGTGTACATCTCAGTATATATACATAGACAAGTGTGTACCTGCTGGTCCACGAAATCCAGGCGCCTCAGAAATATTCACGGGGAAAAAACTATAACAGAGGAGCACTGCAGGTCTACAGTTCTGGAGGTCTGGAGTTTTGAGACTCTCTCACCGCGGGTTCAATCCCCGCCCATGGTATGGTTTGTTTGCAATCGTGTCATTACGATTTCGAAAATTATGCCTAAAACTTAAAAAAAATATGTGAAATATTAAGTAAATTCCTAAGGCAAATTTTTTTTCACGAAAGATTTTTTTCTCCCTGAGATTCAGACCAATATTTTGTACAATAAAACTGTCAAGTTTATAGATGCCAGATCTTAAAAGTTCAAATGGTAAAATAGTTTCCAGAGTAAACTAGAAGATCTGGGAGGTCTTAAGCTTGTAGATGGTATGCAAATGATGGTATAAAATGTTAGTAAATATCGTTATCTTGTAAGGCAGTTTGTAGCGAGGAAGGAACGTTGATGTTGTTAGTTGATGGTGTGGCTGTAGCCAGGTGTCGTAGAGTGTCATGTGACACCTTATGACACACCAGGTGTTAGAGTGTGTAGTGTGACACTTGATGACACACCAGGTGTCGGAGAGTGTAGTGTGACACCTTATGACACACCAGGTGTCGGAGAGTGTAGTGTGACACCTTATGACACACCAGGTGTTAGAGTGTGTAGTGTGACACTTGATGACACACCAGGTGTCAGAGTGTGTAGTGTGACACTTGATGACACACCAGGTGTCGGATAGTGTATTGTGACACTTGATGACACACCAGGTGTCGGAGAGTGTAGTGTGACACTTGATGACACACCAGGTGTCGGAGAGTGTAGTGTGACACTTGATGACACACCAGGTGTCGGAGAGTGTAGTGTGACACTTGATGACACACCAGGTGTCGGAGAGTGTAGTGTGACACTTGATGACACACCAGGTGTCGGAGAGTGTAGTGTGACACTTGATGACACACCAGGTGTCGGAGAGTGTATTGTGACACTTGATGACACACCAGGTGTCAGAGTGTGTAGTGTGACACTTGATGACACACCAGGTGTCGGAGAGTGTAGTGTGACACTTGATGACACACCAGGTGTCGGAGAGTGTAGTGTGACACTTGATGACACACCAGGTGCCGGAGAGTGTAGTGTGACACTCTCTGACACAACAGGTGTCAGAGAGTGTGTGTCAGAGAGTGTAGTGTGACACTTGATGACACACTAGATGTCAGTGTCATGTGACACCTTATGACACACCAGGTGTCAGAGAGTGTGTGACACTTGATGGCACACCAGGTGTCGGAAAGTGTAGTGTAACACTTGATGACACACCAGGTGTCAGAGAGTGTGTGACACTTGATGACACACCAGGTGTCAGAGAGTGTCATGTGACACCCTATGACACACCAGGTGTCAGAGAGTGTCATGTGACACCCTATGGCACACCAGGTGTCAGAGAATGCCATGTGACACCTTATGACACACTAGGTGTCAGAGAGTGTAGTGTGACACTTGATGACACACCAGATGTCAGAGAATGTCATGTGACACCCTATGACACACCAAGTGTCAGAGAGTGCCATGTGACACCTTATGACACACCAGGTGTCAGAGAGTGTCATGTGACACCCTATGACACACCAGGTGTCAGAGAGTGTCATGTGACACCCTATGACACACCAAGTGTCAGAGAGTGCCATGTGACACCTTATGACACACCAAGTGTCAGAGAGTGCCATGTGACACCTTATGACACACCAGGTGTCAGAGAGTGTCATGTGACACCCTGTGACACACCAGGTGTCAGAGAGTGTAGTGTGACACTTGATGACACACCAGATGCCAGAGTGTCATGTGACACCCTATGACACACCAGATGTCCGAGAGTGCCATGTGACACCCTATGAAACACCAGGTGTCAGAGAATGCCATGTGACACCTTATGACACACCAGGTGCCCGGGAGTGCCATGTGGCACCTTATGACACACCAGGTGTCAGAGAGTGCCGTGTGACCCCCTATGACACACCAGATGTCCGAGAGTGCCATGTGACACCCTATGAAACACCAGGTGTCAGAGAATGCCATGTGACACCTTATGACACACCAGGTGCCCGGGAGTGCCATGTGGCATCTTATGACACACCAGGTGTCAGAGAGTGCCGTGTGACCCCCTATGACACACCAGATGTCAGAGAATGCCATGTGACACCTTATGACACACCAGGTGCCCGGGAGTGCCATGTGGCATCTTATGACACACCAGGTGTCAGAGAGTGCCGTGTGACCCCCTATGACACACCAGATGTCCGAGAGTGCCATGTGACATCTTATGACACACCAGGTGTCAGAGAATGTCATGTGACACCTTATGACACACCAAGTGTCAGAGAGTGTCACGTGAACCTTATGGCACACCAGATGTCAGAGAGTGTCATGTGACGCCTTATAACACACCAGGTGTCAGAGAGTGTCATGTGACACCTTATGACACACCAGGTGTCAGAGACTGAAGTGTGACCCCTATGGCACACCAGTTGTCAGTGTCATGTGATACCTTATGACACACCAGGTGTCAGAGTGCCATATGACATCTGATGACGCACCAGGTGTCAGAAAGTGTAGTGTGACGCCTTATGACACACCAAGTATCAGAGAGTGTCATGTGTCACCTTATGACACAACAGGTGTCAGTGAGTTTAATATGACACATGATGACATACCAGGTGTCAGAGAGTGTAATGTGACACCCTTTGGCACACCAGGTGTCAGAGAGTGTCATGTGACACTTTATGACACATCAGGTGTCAGAAAGTGTAGTGTGACACTTGATGACACACCAGATGTTAGAGAGTGTAATGTGACACCTTATAACACACACAGTGCCAAGTGCCACTTCCTCCTATACTATCCCTGCTCCCTCATTGGGTTCCTTGATGCTGGTGAAGGGCTTTTGATCCGAGGAATTGGAGCTACCCCTTCCCTTCCTTGGCTCAGATTTGAATACCGACCAATCTGTAGGTGGTATATGAATCTTCCGGATTCAAATATACATGTACACCCATGTACACCCATGTACACCCATGTACAAACATGTACTCTTATGTTCACCCTTTTTGCTATGAACACCTGTGTACTTCAATATACATTCGTGTGCATTCGTGTGTATTCGTGTACACCCATGTTCACTCGAGTACATCCTCCATATGTATTCATGTACACTCATGTGCACTTATATACACCCATGTACACTACGTTCATTCATGTACACTTATATACACCCATGTATACCCATGTACACTTATATACACCCATGTACACTATGTACATTCATGTACACTTATATACGCCATGTACACTATGTACACTCATATACTGTACATTCACGTACTTCTTGTGTTACCATGTACAGCCATGTACTCTCATGACTAACGTTCACCGTAGCTCCTAATACCGTGATCCCTAACACTGTGATCCCTAGCACTGTGGTCCCTAACATCGTGACCCCTAACACCGTGATCTGTAACACTGTGATCCCTAACACTGTGGTCCCTAACATCGTGACCCCTAACACCGTGATCTGTAACACTGTGATCCCTAACACTGTGATCCCTAACATTGTGATCCCAAACACTGTGATCCCTAACACTGTGATCCCTAACACTGTGATCCCTAACATCGTGACCCCTAACGCCATGATCCCTAACACAATGATCCTTAAAACCATGATCCCTAACACAGTGATCCCTAACATCATGATCCTTAACACCATGATCCCTAACACCATGATCCCTAACACCATGATCCCTAACATCATGATCCCTAACACTATGATCTCTAACACCATGATCCCTAACACCAGGATCCCTAACATCATGATCCCTAACACCAGGATCCCTAACATCATGATCCCTAACACCATGATCCCTAACACCATGATCCCTAACATCATGATCCCTAACACAATGATCCATAACACCATGATCCCTAACACCATGATCGCTAACACCATGATCCCTAACACCATGATCCCTAACACTATGATCCCTAACATAATGATCCCTAACACCATGATCTCTAACACCATGATCATTAAGACCATGATCCCTAACAACATGATCCCTAACATCATGATCCCTAACACTATGATCTCTAACACCATGATCCCTAACACCAATGATCCCTAACATCATGATCCATAACACCATGATCCCTAACACCATGATCCCTAACATCATGATCCCTAACACCATGATCCCTAACACCATGATCCCTAACACCATGTTCCCTAACACCATGATCCCTAACATTATGATCCTTAACACCATGATCCTTAACACCATGATCCCTAACATCATGATCCCTAACACCGTGATCCCTAACACCATGATCCCTAACACCATGATCCCTAACATCATGACCCCTAACATCATGATCCCTAACACCATGATCCCTAACACCATGATCCCTAACACCATGATCCCTAACACCATGATCCCTAACACCATGTTCCCTAACACCATGATCCCTAACATCATGATCCCTAACACCATGATCCCTAACACCATGATCCCTAACATCATGATCCCTAACACCATGATCCCTAACACCATGATCCCTAACATCATGATCCCTAACACCATGATCCCTAACACCATGATCCCTAACATCATGATCCCTAACATCATGATCCTTAACACCATGATCCCTAACACCATGATCCCTAACACCATAATCCCTAACACCATGATCCCTAACATCATGATCCCTAACACCATGATCCCTAGCACCATAATCCCTAACATCATGATCCCTAACACCATGATCCCTAACATCATGATCCCTAACATCATGATCCTTAAGACCATGATCCCTAACACCATGATCCCTAACACCATGATCCCTAACACCATGATCCCTAACATCATGATCCCTAACACCATGATCCTTAACACCATAATCCCTAACACCATGATCCCTAACACCATGATCCCTAACACCATAATCCCTAACACCATGATCCCTAACACCATGATCCCTAACACCATAATCCCTAACACCATGATCCCTAACACCATGATCCCTAACACCATAATCCCTAACACCATGATCCATAACACCATGATCCCTAACACCATAATCCCTAACACCATGATCCCTAACACCATGATCCCTAACACCATAATCCCTAACACCATGATCCCTAACACCATAATCCCTAACACCATGATCCCTAACACCATGATCCCTAACACCATAATCCCTAACACAATGATCCCTAACACCATGATCCCTAACACCATGATCCCTAACACCATAATCCCTAACACCATGATCCCTAACACCATAATCCCTAACACCATGATCCCTAACACGGTGGCCCTAATGTCCATCCTAGTTCTTCGGGCCATATTTACACCACACCACCCAGCTGTCATCACCAGCTGACCTTCACCATTTAACAGCTGTTATTTATGCTGATTATCTCTGATAATTATTTAAATTAGTTCATTCACACGGTTATTATGTCGACTTCTTAGTCGCCCTAAAACACATATTGCTCCCAATTTTTTTTAAGAAAGCCACCCAGCGGTACATAATTTTTTTTAGATTATTTTGAAGAGGAGGGGTTACGGGGGGGGAAGTGAGATGGGAGGGGAGGGGAGGGGAGGGGGAAAGAAAGAAGAGGTCATGAGGGAAGAGGGTAAAGGGTAGAGAAGGTCAATAGGGAAAAACACAGCCACTGACTGTGTTACTGGAAACACAGCCACTGACTGTGTTACTGGAAACACACAGCCACTGACTGTGTTACTTGGAACACACAGCCACTGATTGTGTTACTGGGAACACACAGCAACTGACTGTGTTACTGGGAACACACAGCTAGTGACTGTGTTACTGGGAACACACAGTCACTGGCTGTGTTACTGGGAACACACAGCCACTGACTGTGTTACTGGAAACACAGCCACTGACTGTGTTACTGGGAACACACAGCTACTGACTGTGTTACTGGGAACACACAGCCACTGATTGTGTTACTGGGAACACACAGTCACTGACTGTGTTACTGGGAACACACAGCCACTGACTGTGTTACTGGGAACACACAGCTACTGACTGTGTTACTGGGAACACACAGCTACTGACTGTGTTACTGGGAACACACAGCCACTGACTGTGTTACTGGGAACACACAGCCACTGACTGTGTTACTGGGAACACACAGCCACTGACTGTGTTACTGGGAACACACAGCCACTGACTGTGTTACTGGGAACACACAGCTACTGACTGTGTTACTGGGAACACACAGTCACTGGCTGTGTTACTGGGAACACACAGCCACTGACTGTGTCACTGGGAACACACAGCCACTGTCTGTGTTACTGGAAACACAGCCACTGACTGTGTTACTGGGAACACACAGCCACTGACTGTGTTACTTGGAACACACAGCCACTGATTGTGTTACTGGGAACACACAGTCACTGACTGTGTTACTGGGAACACACAGCCACTGACTGTGTCACTGGGAACACACAGTCACTGACTGTGTTACTGGGAACACACAGCCACTGACTGTGTTACTGGGAACACACAGCCACTGACTGTGTTACTGGGAACACACAGTCACTGACTGTGTTACTGGGAACACACAGTCACTGACTGTGTTTCTGGGAACACACAGCCACTGACTGTGTCACTGGGAACACACAGCCACTGACTGTGTTACTGGGAACACACAGCCACTGTCTGTGTCACTGGGAACACACAGCCACTGACTGTGTCACTGGGAACACACAGTCACTGACTGTGTTACTGGGAACACACAGTCACTGACTGTGTTTCTGGGAACACATAGCCACTGACTGTGTCACTGGGAACACACAGCCACTGACTGTGTTACTGGGAACACACAGTCACTGACTGTGTTACTGGGAACACACAGTCACTGACTGTGTTTCTGGGAACACACAGCCACTGACTGTGTCACTGGGAACACACAGCCATTGACTGTGTCACTGGGAACACACAGCCACTGTCTGTGTCACTGGGAACACACAGCCACTGACTGTGTCACTGGGAACACACAGTCACTGACTGTGTTACTGGGAACACACAGTCACTGACTGTGTTTCTGGGAACACACAGTCACTGACTGTGTCACCGGGAACACACAGCCACTGACTGTGTTACTGAGAACACACAGCCACTGACTGTGTCACTGGAACACAAAGTCACTGACTGTTACTGGGAACACACAGCCACTGACTGTGTTACTGGGAGCACACAGCCACTGACTGTGTTACTGGGAGCACATAGCCACTGACTGTGTTACTGGGAACACACAGTCACTGACTGTGTTACTGGGAACACACAGCCACTGACTGTGTTACTGGGAGCACACAGCCACTGACTATGTTACTGGGAACACACAGTCACTGACTGTGTTACTGGGAACACACAGCCACTGACTGTGTTACTGGGAACACACGGCCACTGAGTGTGTTACTGGGAACACACAGCCACTGACTGTGTTACTGGGAACACACAGTCACTGGCTGTGTTACTGGGAACACACAGCCACTGATTGTGTTACTGGGAACACACAGCTACTGACTGTGTTACTGAGAACACACAGCCACTGACTGTGTCACTGGGAACACACAGCCACTGACTGTGTCACTGGAAACACAGCCACTGACTGTGTTACTGGGAACACACAGCCACTGACTGTGTTACTTGGAACACACAGCCACTGATTGTGTTACTGGGAACACACAGTCACTGACTGTGTTACTGGGAACACACAGCCACTGACTGTGTTACTGGGAACACACAGCCACTGACTGTGTTACTGGGAACACACAGTCACTGACTGTGTTACTGGGAACACACAGTCACTGACTGTGTTACTGGGAACACACAGCCACTGACTGTGTTACTGGGAACACACAGCCACTGACTGTGTTACTGGGAACACACAGCCACTGACTGTGTTACTGGGAACACACAGCCACTGACTGTTTTACTGGGAACACACAGCCACTGACTGTGTTACTGGGAACACACAGCCACTGACTGTGTTACTGGGAACACACAGCCACTGACTGTGTTACTGGGAACACACAGCCACTGACTGTGTTACTGGGAACACACAGCCACTGACTGTGTTACTGGGAACACACAGCCACTGACTGTGTTACTGGGAACACACAGCCAATGACTGTGTTACTGGGAACACACAGCCACTGACTGTGTTACTGGGAACACACAGCCACTGACTGTGTTACTGGGAACACACAGCCACTGACTGTGTTACTGGGAACACACAGCCAATGACTGTGTTACTGGGAACACACAGCCACTGACTGTGTTACTGGGAACACACAGCCACTGACTGTGTTACTGGGAACACACAGCCACTGACTGTGTTACTGGGAACACACAGCCACTGACTGTGTTACTGGGAACACACAGCCACTGACTGTGTTACTGGGAACACACAGCCACTGACTGTGTTACTGGGAACACACAGCCACTGACTGTGGGTTTCAATTGCATACCGAACTAATTAAAGCTGTCTTAGGAAGGTTTATATAATGCGTGAATACAAAGAAGACGAGCCTCGTTCACCTGCCAGGATCAACTTACCAAAGAGGAGAGAAAATGAAGGCGAATAAAGAGAGGTTAGTAAAGGGTAGTGAGTCAAAAGGATCATCACACCTTTTGACTCACTTGGTCATTTATACGACTCAGGAGTCGTATAAATTGTCCCACTTGGTCATTTATACGACTCAGGAGTCGTATAAATGACCAAGACTCTGGTCATTTATTCGACTCTTGAAAATCTTTAATATTCAAGTCCACGCTATACCTAGTGACATTTTTCCTTCCTCTCCTCTCGATCAATCTCTCTCCCTCTCTCTCTCTCTCTCTCTCTCTCTCTCTCTCTCTCTCTCTCTCTCTCTCTCTCTCTCTCTCTCTCCAGTAACACCCGTCTTCCCGTCTCCTGAACTTCTTCTTCCCGTCTTGACGTGTAGCTCCCGCTATGCTTCAGGTTTTCCATAATCCCGTAATCCCATTTAACATAGTAGCTTTTACCAGCCGCTGAGGAAGCCTGCCATAAGCCGGAGAAGCAATACGTTCGCCTGCGTTGAACCTTACAAACAGGCTCCCATCTCAACCACGTTGAGAGACTCTCTACTCTCGTCTGTTAGAACGGAGGATCGAGTCTCCGGCGTGTCGTACACATGACGTCCAGTCTTCTGTGTGGATTCGTAACGCAGTTTGACATTATTTTGGATGTATAACCCTGGAGTGAACGAGTCACAGTGGGAGAAGAGGTGTGAGGGGTGAGGTCACTTTGAGAGGTGATGTGTGAGGGGGACAGGGGTCAGTGTGAGGTCACGGTGAGAGGTGAAGCGGCTTTAAATGGAAAACGCCTCGTATATACTGTCCCAAAGTGCTATAAATGTCACAGTGACGTGGATTTGAGAAGCTCGTCATTGCTTCCTGTCATCCTGACGTCAGCCGTAATCCCCGAGGTAAACTTGATAAAGTAAACCAAGTCCTTCAACTTTATTACTGATAAGACGAGTCAATAGATAAGAGAACCTAGTGTACACTCGTGTGTATACTCAGCGGACAAAAAAAAAAGGTCTCTTGACTTTTAATATGAATATACTTCAAGATATAATGGTTTATCTGTTATTATATTATCCAACCCATCAAGGGTCTGTGTTTTGATACTGGTCAAGGGCTCTTGATCCTTTCTCGGATCATAGTTGATTACCTTCCACTCGCGGGTTTCGCAATAATGACTTTTCGAGAATGAACTATTTTTTTTTTCCCTAGAAATTCTCGTTTGAGAAATAATTTGTAGTTGTTCAGGAATTTATAAAGGAAAGTACGTTCGGAAAAGTTTTGAATCTTGGACTTTTTAACATTAATAATACACAGCAGCAAAGGGGAATGGGATAGTAGTAGCAGTAGTAGCAGTAGCAGTAGTAGCAGTAGCAGTAGAAGCAGCAGCATTAGTAGCAGTAGCAGTAGTAGCAGTAGCAGTAGAAGCAGCAGCATTAGTAGCAGTAGCAGTAGTAGCAGTAGCAGTAGTAGCAGTAGCAGTAGTAGCAGTAGCAGTAGTAGCAGTAGCAGTAGTAGCAGTAGCAGTAGTAGCAGTAGCAGTAGTAGCAGTAGCAGTAGTAGCAGTAGCAGTAGTAGCAGTAGCAGTAGTAGCAGTAGCAGTAGTAGCAGTAGCAGAAGTAGCAGTAGCAGTAGTAGCAGTAGCAGTAGTAGCAGTAGCAGTAGTAGCAGTAGCAGTAGTAGCAGTAGCAGTAGTAGCAGCAGCAGTAGTAGCAGTAGCAGTAGTAGCAGTAGCAGTAGTAGCAGTAGCAGTAGTAGCAGCAGCAGTAGTAGCAGTAGCAGTAGTAGCAGTAGCAGTAGTAGCAGTAGCAGTAGTAGCAGTAGCAGTAGCAGTAGCAGTAACAGCAGAAGCAGAAGCAGTAGAGTAGTAGCAGTTGTAGCTGTAGAAATACAAACACTGCTTTTTCATCAACAGTTTAAATGCCATATACTTTTTTCACTACGAGAGAGAGGGCAATTTATTCCCCCCTCACTTTTTTTTCTAGTGGGGAGTGTCCAGAGGAAGAGGAGGGTGGGGAGAGAACCTTCTGTATACCCATTTAACCTCTACTACATAGACTGAAACAGAAATAATTACACTACAGTTAGTCCTTCTCAGCAGATAATCTCCAGACAGAATCTACTGTCTGTCTGTCCCGTACACTGTCTGAACAGTGCGTAGCCTTGGCTGTGCGTGCGTGTGTGAAATTACCTATTTGCCTTCACATGTTTGAGTTTACATGAAACAAGCTCCAGTTCTTGAACCCGCATCTTAACTCACGACCAAATGACGTGAATTAGCCTTATCAAATCTATTTTTAAACCTCTTGTTCAGAATTCACTTTATGCCTCATAGTGACTCTCTCTTGCTTTCCTCTCTTCATGTTTATCTTCTTGTGTGTGTGTGTGTGTGTGTGTGTGTGTGTGTGTGTGTGTGTGTGTGTGTGTGTGTGTGTGTGTGTGTGTGTGTGTGTGTGTGTGTGTGTGTGTGTGTGATGCGGCCTCAAAACGCTAATGATGAATAAGAAAACATTTATTATAATTTGAAATAATATTTCTTCGATAAATTAAAAATAGATAAGTGGCACCAGATAGTAGCACCGGGGAGCTCTTTCTGATATATTATGGCACTTTGCTAGTGGCACTTAGATGCGGTGTGTGTAAGTTGCGTGTTAATGGCTTCTACTGAGAGGAAACTGCAGTTTGCCCTGGTTGGCTCTTGTGGTAGAAACGGTGAAGGAGGATTTCGATTGCTCCTCTGCTAGGATGAATGTTGGGGGAGGGGAAGGCCCCTCCATCACGCCTCTGCTTGGGGAAACTTTGGAGAAGGCGCTCGATCTCGTGTCTGCTGGTGGGAGCTTTGGGGAAGACCCTTTACCTCGTCTCTGCTGGGAGGAACGATGGGTGAAACTTTCTCATTTCTGCTGGTGTGAGCACTGGAGAAGGCCTTCTATCTCTCCTCTGCTGTGGTAAACTTCGAGGGAATCCTTCCTCTACTGTAGGAGTGATAGGAAAGGCCGTCCTTCTCGCCTCTGAAAGGGTGAATATTTATAAGGGGTCATCGATCTCACCTCTGTAGGAATGAGCACTGAAGAAGGTTCTCATGCCTCGCTCTGAGTGATCAGAGAAGCCTCCATGAGTCTGGTATTCCTCTGCTGGACTATGGTAGTTAGAGTGAGGTGATGAACGAGAGATCTGCCTTGGACTACGGTACATAAGATGAAGTTAAGAGGAAGCCCCAGGTCTTCCCTGGGAGTGTTGAGGCGGGGCGGAGGACGTCAGGCTAGGAGAGTTGGGCGGACCAAGGGCTGCCGGGGCAGGGGGCGGAGGCGTCAGCTTTAAGCATGAGGCACGAGGCTCCGGCAGGAAGCAGGACTCTCCATCCCACCCAGGCTGGCTGACCCACATTGCTATCCTCCGTACGTAACACTCCGCCACACTTGTCGATTTTCAAGTGATCGGCACTACACGTGTTCGGCTGACACCTCGTGCCAAATGACCCACACAGGTTTAACGCCTCTCATGAAAAATAAAGCAATATCCTAAAATCCTAGACTAAACTCCTCAGTTTAAATCTTCCGGCGCTAAATACGGACCCAGGATCTTTCAAACCTTCACCTTTCTACTCTCTTACAATCCAAAGAATCGAAGCTGTCTGTCTTTCATTGGCTCAGATTTGATTATCTACCTCTTCTAAAGGGATGTGTGATGCTTACGAGATTAACGCTTCTCCATGAATAAAATATTACATACATACATGTATATATATCTGTACACAAGGCCCCCTAGCGCGAACAAACGAAAGTATATGCTAAGAAATAACCCAGCCAGTAGGATTCAAACCTAGGTCGCCAGTTCTCCACGAGAGTAGGTAGCTGCCAGTCTAACACAATGAACTACTCAGTTACAGATGCCACAAGACGACAGGTATCTTGCTGGACCACAAACCATGTGTCTTCCTAACACCGGACACACCAGTGAGCTTCAAGCATTATCTCAGCTGTTTCATTCTCCTGCATGTTCTAACCTCACTGGCGATGCTACACTCAGTACCCCTCGCACAAACAAGTGAGAATATATGCAAAGATATATTGCAGGTTCGAATCCTGCTGGCTGCTATATATATATATATATATATATATATATATATATATATATATATATCTATATATATATATATATATATATATATATATATATATATATATACATAAAATATAGGGGGTGGTAGGAGAAAATTCTCAAACAGCTTCGGGGAGAACCTTGAGTTTTCCCTGAAGCAAGTTTATTCTTTTCTCTGAGGATGAGGGTCAATATAACAGTTCTAGAGGTGGTACCTCCCTATATTATATATATATATATATATATATATATATATATATATATATATATATATATAAAATATTATATACAATATTAGAGGAGGAATAAGACATTACTAGTGAGGATACCATTGTCCCTGAGATCTCACTTCAACCCTGGCTCTACATGATATCACTGACCCAAAGCTCCAACAATAACAGTGACCTCCTTCACAGTGCCACTGGAGTAGAGCCTTTAACCCTTCATGATACAGATGTGTGTAAAGCTGCCATGTCATTTCCACCCGGTTCAGCAGGTGGTTTTATCGGCTTAGGCTCCCAACACAAAGCAAATGCCCAGGACCAGCAGTTTGAGATGATGCGATAGCAACGTCTATGTGATCTCACCAGATTTGAAAACGTTTACATAGCTGGCGATGTCTATGAGACCATTAAGCCCTTCTGTCTTCGTGTGTCCCTTTGTGCTTTAAGAAAAACAGATGGAGAAATCAAACCCATTGGTGTTGGCAACTCCTTCCGCCGTCTTGTCGCCAGCGCTGCTGTGAAAACTCCAAGTCGCGGTGCAGCCACAATGCTGACAGCAATTCGGCTTACGTTTCGGATTCAACCATGTTGTGAGTC
>NC_091338.1:3149776-3169776 GCF_038502225.1 Cherax quadricarinatus
ATATATAGAGATAGAGATAGAGAGAGAGATAGAGAAAGAGAGAGAGAGAGAGAGAGAGAGAGAGAGAGAGAGAGAGAGAGAGAGAGAGAGAGAGAGAGAGAGAGAGAGAGAGAGAGAGAGAGAGAGAGAGAGAGAGAGATAGATAGATAGATATATAGAGATAGAGATAGAGAGAGAGATAGAGAGAAAGAGAGAGAGAGAGAGAGAGAGAGAGGGTAAGAAAGATTACAGGTAAACAGCGAGTGAAACGTTGAGTCACCTCTCCACTTTAGACGACAGAAAGATCTGAGCAGCACTCTCCTGGGCACTCACCAGACGTCTGGATCCACCTTCACCAGAAGAGGCCATTGTGGTTATTATCTGATACCTGTCTTTATTATTAGTGGAGTAAACCACGGAACGGGAGTAGATCTGAACCCGTGGCGAGTGAGCCCTAAAATTCACAGGCCATGGTTTCAAACCCCACCCGTTCCGTGTTTTGTTAGTACGATGTCGCCGGTCATATTAGTGAAATTTTTCTGATGGTTAAAGTAACATTTTACTCTAAGTTATATTACTAGCGGCCAGCAGTAACAGCCTGGTTGATCAAGTCCTGATCCACCGCGAGGCATAGACAAGGACCCCAAAAACTCCCTCCAGGTAGACTCCAGGTAGGAAGCTACTGTGAGTTTCCTTCTGTGAGTTAAAGGTTGAATTATATCTCCCCATTTGTCTCTACCCATCAAGAAATTAGCTGTCAGTGGCTAATGGTTGGCACTGGAGAAGTCGCTATGGTAACCGGCGAATTAGTCAGCACATCTGGGTAAAAACGAGGTAAATTATCGCTATTTAGTAGTGTGTGTGTGTGTGTGTGTGTGTGTGTGTGTGTGTGTGTGTGTGTGTGTGTGTGTGTGGGTGTGTTGCTGTTCCCCCTTTCATTTATTTACCATATTTGAAGCGCTTGACCCGTGTGGGCCTCTCAGCGAGTGGATAAGTGGAGGCTCAGATAAAGCATCCTGTAAGTGTGTATGCACTGAGACACACACATCTCTCACTGTGTATAAACTTAATTTATATTTTGGTTGAGTTTGCATTCTGCCTGAGTTAGTCTGCTCTGTGGCTGCGATTGTTCTGTGGCTGCGATTGTTCTGTGGCTGCGATTGTTCTGTGGCTGCGATTGTTCTGTGGCTGCGATTGTTCTGTGGCTGCGATTGTTCTGTGGCTGCGATTGTTCTGTGACTGCGATTGTTCAGTGGCTGCGATTCTTCTATGACTGCGATTGTTCTGTGGCTGCGATTGTTCTGTGGCTGCGATTGTTCTGTGGCTGCGATTGTTCTGTGGCTGCTATTGTTCTGTGGCTGCGATTGTTCTGTGGCTGCGATTGTTCTGTGGCTGCGATTGTTCTGTGGCTGCGATTGTTCTGTGGCTGCGATTGTTCTGTGGCTGCGATTGTTCTGTGGCTGCTATTGTTCTGTGGCTGCGATTGTTCTGTGGCTGCGATTGTTCTGTGGCTGCTATTGTTCTGTGGCTGCTTTTGTTCTGTGGTTGCTATTGTTCTGTGGCTGCGATTGTTCTGTGGCTGCTATTGTTCTGTGGTTGCGAATGTTCTGTGGTTGCGATTGTTCTGTGGGTGTTATTGTTATGTGGCTGCTATTGTTCTGTGGTTGCGATTGTTCTGTGGCTGCGATTGTTCTGTAGCTGCGATTGTTCTGTGGCTGCTATTGTTCTGTGGCTGTGCTGCTATTGTTCTGTGGCTGCTATTGTTCTGCGATTGTTCTGTGGCTGCGATTGTTCTGTGGCTGCGATTGTTCTGTGGCTGCTATTGTTCTGATTGTTCTGTGGCTGCGATTGTTCTGTGGCTGCGATTGTTCTGTGGCTGCGATTGTTCTGTGGCTGCTGTTCTCTGGCTGCGATTGTTCTGTGGCTGCGATTGTTCTGTGGCTGCGATTGTTCTGTGGCTGCGATTGTTCTGTGGCTGCGATTGTTCTGTGGCTGCAATTGTTCTGTGGCTGCGATTCTGTGGCTGCGATCGTTCTGTGGCTGCGATTGTTCTGTGGCTGCGATTGTTCTGTGGCTGCGATTGTTCTGTGGCTGCGATTGTTCTGTGGCTGCGATTGTTCTGTGGCTGCTATTGTTCTGTGACTGCGATTGTTCTGTGGCTGCGATTGTTCTGTGGCTGCGATTGTTCTGTGGCTGCGATTGTTCTGTGGCTGCGATTGTTCTGTGGCTGCGATTGTTCTGTGGCTGCGATTGTTCTGTGGCTGCGATTGTTCTGTGGCTGCTATTGTTCTGTGACCGCGATTGTTCTGTGGCTGCGATTGTTCTGTGGCTGCGATTGTTCTGTGGCTGCAATTGTTCTGTGACTGCGATTGTTCTGTGGCTGAGATTGTTCTTTGGCTTCGATTGTTCTGTGGCTGCGATTATTCTGTGGCTGCGATTGTTCTGTGACTGCTATTGTTCTGTGGCTGCGATTGTTCTGTGACTGCGATTGTTCTGTGGCTGCTATTGTTCTGTGGCTGCTTTTGTTCTGTGGCTGCGATTGTTCTGTGGCTGCGATTGTTCTGTGGCTGCGATTGTTCTGTGGCTGCGATTGTTCTGTGGCTGCGATTGTTCTGTGGCTGCGATTGTTCTGTGACTGCTATTGTTCTGTGGCTGCGATTGTTCTGTGACTGCGATTGTTCTGTGGCTGCTATTGTTCTGTGGCTGCTTTTGTTCTGTGGTTGCTATTGTTCTGTGGCTGCGATTGTTCTGTGGCTGCTATTGTTCTGTGGTTGCGATTGTTCTGTGGTTGCGATTGTTCTGTGGGTGTTATTGTTCTGTGGCTGCTATTGTTCTGTGGTTGCGATTGTTCTGTGGCTGCGATTGTTCTGTAGCTGCGATTGTTCTGTGGCTGCTATTGTTCTGTGGCTGCTTTTGTTCTGAGGTTGCTATTGTTCTGTGGCTGCTATTGTTCTGTGGCTGCTATTGTTCTGTGGCTGCTATTGTTCTGTGGTTGCGATTGCTCTGTGGCTGCTATTGTTCTGTGGCTGCTATTGTTCTGTGGTTGCGATTGTTCTGTGGTTGCGATTGTTCTGTGGCTGCGATTGTTCTGTGGCTGCGATTGTTCTGTGGCTGCGATTGTTCTGTGGCTGCGATTGTTCTGTGGTTGCGATTGTTCTGTGGCTGCGATTGTTCTGTGGCTGCGATTGTTCTGTGGCTGCGATTGTTCTGTGGCTGCGATTGTTCTGTGGCTGCTATTGTTCTGCGATTGTTCTGTGGCTGCGATTGTTCTGTGGCTGCGATTGTTCTGTGGCTGCGATTGTTCTGTGGCTGCGATTGTTCTGTGGCTGCGATTGTTCTGTGGCTGCGATTGTTCTGTGGCTGCGATTGTTCTGTGGCTGCGATTGTTCTGTGGCTGCGATTGTTCTGTGGCTGCGATTGTTCTGTGGTTGCGATTGTTCTGTGGCTGCGATTGTTCTGTGGCTGCGATTGTTCTGTGGTTGCGATTGTTCTGTGGTTGCGATTGTTCTGTGGCTGCGATTGTTCTGTGGCTGCGATTGTTCTGTGGATGCGATTGTTCTGTGTGATTGTTCTGTGCGCTGCGATTGTTCTGTGGTTGCGATTGTTCTGCGATTGTTCTGTGGTTGCGATTGTTCTGTGGTTGCGATTTCTGTGGTTGCGATTGTTCTGTGGCTGCGATTGTTCTGTGGCTGCGATTGTTCTGTGGCTGCGATTGTTCTGTGGCTGCGATTGTTCTGTGGTTGCGATTGTTCTGTGGTTGCGATTGTTCTGTGGTTGCGATTGTTCTGTGGTTGCAATTGTTCTGTGGCTGCGATTGTTCTGTGGCTGCTGTTGTTCTGTGGCTGCTATTGTTTTGTGGTTGCGATTGTTCTGTGGTTGCGATTGTTCTGTGGCTGCTATTGTTCTGTGGCTGCGATTGTTCTGTGGCTGCTATTGTTCTGTGGCTGCTATTGTTCTGTGGCTGTGTTTATTTTATGGATGTGACTGTTTGCTTCACAATTGTTTTTGTGTTATTTCTGTGTTTGTTTGTTCTGCTGTTTTTATAATTTGTAACAGCAGGGTCGAATTTCCTTTCTAATCTGGTTTGGTTTGTCCTCTTTCTACATTTCTATCCCTTTCTATTAGGTTAGTTTGTCCTCTCGTCGTGGTTAGTTTTCTCCTTTTAACTGCTTTATCTTGTCTTCTAACTGGTTTATCTTGTCCTCTAACTGGTTTATCTTGTCTTCTAACTGGTTTATCTTGTCCTCTAACTGGTTTATCTTATCTTCTAACTGGTTTATCTTGTCTTCTAAATCGTTTATCTTGTCTTCTAACTGGTTTATCTTGTCCTCTAACTGCTTTATCTTGTCTTCTAACTGCTTTATCTTGTCCTCTAACTGGTTTATCTTGTCTTCTAACTGGTTTATCTTGTCCTCTAACTGGTTTATCTTGTCTTCTAACTGGTTTATCTTGTCCTCTAACTGGTTTATCTTGTCCTCTAACTGGTTTATCTTGTCCTCTAACTGGTTTATCTTGTCCTCTAACTGGTTTATCTTGTCTTCTAACTGGTTTATCTTGTCTTCTAACTGGTTTATCTTGTCCTCTAACTGGTTTATCTTGTCTTCTAACTGGTTTATCTTGTCTTCTAACTGGTTTATCTTGTCTTCTAACTGGTTTATCTTATCTTCTAACTGGTTTATCTTGTCCTCTAACTGGTTTATCTTGTCTTCTAACTGGTTTATCTTGTCCTCTAACTGGTTTATCTTGTCCTCTAACTGGTTTATCTTGTCTTCTAACTGGTTTATCTTGTCCTCTAACTGGTTTATCTTGTCTTCTAACTGGTTTATCTTGTCTTCTAACTGGTTTATCTTGTCCTCTAACTGGTTTATCTTGTCCTTATCCATATCCTCCTCTTCTTCACTCCATCATTGCTCACAACTCTTCTTTCTCCACTAAACCCTCATGCTTATGTTTATTTTCTTCCTTCTTAGTCTCTTGTTCATCCTCCTCATCACCATTCACTTCTTCACCCTTCCCCTTCCCGTTCCTTTCTCCTCTTCCTCTTTCCTTCCTTTCCCCATTCTTCCTCAGTCCTCTATATCCATCCACCTCTTACTCCCTTACTCCTCCTGTTCCCTTTCTTCCTTTTTTTCTGCTCTTTTCCACCCTCTTTCTTGTCCCTTTCTGCTTCTTTTCTCTCCTGTGTCCTGAGTAAGGTGACGCGTCGTCTAGTTAGCCTGTCCCTGCTAGACGGTCGTCCCACACGTCAGCCCTATAATTAAAATGTTTATCAAGGAGGAACCGAGTCTCCGGTCATCGGGAAGCAGGGCTCGATACGGTGTAATCTGTCAGTGGCCCTATTAACCATGACTAGGAAAAGGAGACCCGAGACCAAACAAATCCCTCGCTGGAGGTCCCATATTCAGAATGAAGGTGCTAAGACCAAATGAAAGACATAAAGGACGCCCTGTCCTTGGAATGAAGTTCCTGAGATCAAATAACATACATACCGTACATCGTCGGCATCAAGGTCTTTCAGTTATTTCCAGAAACCGTGTTACACACAAAAAAATGTGAATTAAAGGAGAAATGGCGACAGTTCTGGGAATGAAGAGGCAAAATGTAAAATAATATCACATTGGGACTACATTTCGCTCAAGGTAGAGCTGTGTTTCTTAATAAAGAGAAACCCTGAGTGAAATGTAACCCTAATAGTAACAAATCACAGCTAACCCTCAAATTGTAGATGAAACTGGGCGACGTTTCGGTCCGTCTTGACCTTTATTAATGCTTCAGTCCTGGAAAAGCAGAAAAGTTCTCTAGTTTCATCTCCGGTTTGTGGGTTGTGAAACGTTGTCCACTATGGTAGTATGTGCTCAGAGAGATAAACTCATGAGGGGTGGTCTTGTAAACAATCCCGTGCTGATAACCCTGGCTGTCGACACAACTGAAAAAGAAATAAGAACGAGGCGTGGTGAAGGTTCGATACTCCGTCAGCTACTCGTGAGACATGCGAGGGACTTGGAATTACAGAAAGGAAGGAATATGCCCCCTGGCTGTGACTGCAGTGATTCAGAGGCACAATATCCAGCTCATCCTGCTAATCAAAGTCAGTATTTCACTGTGGCTGAGACTGTTGGCTGGCTGCCTATTACACCAGCGTTAAACAGTGATTATCTGACTGTGCAGCCTCGAGGACGCTCTTTGGCTCCTCATTTTCTGGTGTTGTGGTATGTTGCCAAATTTCACGACCAAGGACCCTGATTCAGTCATGGGCAATTCCAGACGTATGAGCAAGGCTCCTGGGATCTGCTTTCCCTCTTAACCTGGGTGACAGGTAGATAGAGCCAGGGGCTTTAAAAAGAGCTAAGGTATGATAAACATCTATGAGCCTGTAAGTTTAACGATGCAAAAAATCATTCTCTCGTTATAAAAGAAGTGTCACCATTGAGATACAGCTCCCGGCCCAACTAAACCATCACAGAACTTTAAAATGGCTTGCAGTATTATCTACTAAATAATACTCGGGGTTTCAAGCATCAGAATACACTGTATCCCATCGCCAAAATATTACCCAGTCGCAGTACACTCGAGTGAGCTATGGAAGGAGAAAAACAAATGGTATCATGTAATGAGTCAGTTAATCAGAGTGAAAGCGTTTTTGACCACGTTACAGCTCGGTAGATCAGGACCAAAGTACCGGTCTCTGGCCATTTTCTGTATGGCAGAGTCCGCTGCCTGCTGGTGCGACTAATATTTCAAAGATTACGTTTGGTAGCGGAGGTAAGCCAGTAACGAGGAGGGGGTGTTGGTGGTGGTGGTAGGTGTTGGTGGGGGATGTTGGTGGTGGTGGTGATGATGATGGTAGGAGTTGTAGGGGTGTTGGTGGTGGTGATGATGGTAGGTGTTGTGGGGTGTTGGTGGTGGTGGTGATGGTAGGTGTTGTGGGGTGTTGGTGGTGGTGGTGATGGTAGTTGTGGTGGGAGTGTTGGGGGGAATAAGAGATAGGGAGGGAGTAAGGAAGCTAGGGAGGGAGAGAAAGAGAGAGAGAGAGGGGAGGTGAGAACAATATATCGGAAATATAGATGGCCAGGCCAAGACCATATAGTGAGTAACTACAGCTGCAATTTAACTTCTCGGTACAACACAGCTCACCTGTGTTGTACCAGTCTTCCCAGCTCTTTGTACACACACACACACACACACACTGACGACACTGGAGGACAGGAGAGATAGGGGGGACATGATAACGACATACAAAATACAAACAAAGACAGGATGTTCCAGAGATTGGACACAGTAACAAGGGGACACAGTTGGAAGCTAAGACACAGATGAATCACAGGGATGTTAGGAAGTATTTCTTCAGCCACAGAGTAGTCAGTAAGTGGAATAGTTTGGGAAGCGATGTAGTGGAGGCAGGATCCATACATAGCTTTAAGCAGAGGTATGATAAAGCTCACGGCTCAGGGAGAGTGACCTAGTAGCGATCAGTGAAGAGGCGGGGCCAGGAGCTCGGACTCGACCCCCGCAACCTCAACTAGGTGAGCACAACTAGGTGAGTACACACACACACACACACACACACACACACACAGGACTACTGTTGCCTGATATTGGTCACAGTTATACGATAATCCGCTAAATGTAGCTCTTGGACATATGACTGGACCGTCGGCTGTCACAGAGGTCCACCTCCAGCATATGATCTTGTGATATATATAAACATATATATACTGCATATATAAAGAAGATTTACGCTTGTACCCTGACTCAGAGAGAAATTTTCCCCCTACTGTCTGTTATTAATCTTGCTACATTGCATAGCTCCTGATGATGCACAGTGATTGTGAAAGATCTTGAGCTAAGGATTTGCACCCATATATATATATATATATATATATATATATATATATATATATATATATATATATATATATATATATATATATATCTATATAGATATATAGATAGATATATATATATATATATATATATATATATATATATATATATATATATATATATATATATATGTGTGTGTGTGTGTGTGTGTGTGTGTGTGTGTGTGTGTGTGTGTGTGTGTGTGTGTGTGTGTGTGTGTGTGTGTGTGTGTGTGTGTGTGTGTGTGTGTTAATTTAATTCTGTGACTATGGTTGAGTTCCATTATTTTTCACGTAATTATGGTTTTCTTATGAATTCATTTGTCAAGAATTCTTTTTACTGTAACTCTCATTTAAATTTTCCGTTATTAGGTCACGAGCTTATTGCCCTCAGAAAAAAATTATTTTCAATTATTTTCCCTGGTACTCATGTCAGGTTAAAGGGACGATTGCTTAATGGGTATTTCCTGTTTCCTTTCATAAATGAGGCCACGCAAGCCGCTATTTTCCAGCCGCTTGGTACGCTGTCTGCTCAACATGATGCGCTGAAACATTCTTATAAAGAGGAAATGCTAAGCTAGCGTTTTGATTGAAGAAGATTGGTGGCAAAGAGGTCTGGGTCCAATCACAGAGGGTCTGGGTTCACTGATAAAGGTCTGGGACCAATCACAGAGATTTGAGTTCACTGATAGAGGTCTGAATTCTCTGACAGAGGTCTGAGTTCACTGAAGGAGGTCTGGGCTCACTGACTGGGGTCTAGATTCGCTGAGAGGGGACTGAGTTGGCAGGGGTTAGCAAAGGAGCACGTAAATACGCAGGAAGAAGCGGTGACTATCCAGGTGTTGGGTTAGTCTTGCCCTGCTCAACAAGACAAGGTGTCACGGATAGAAACTCAGGAAGCAACACCCCTTAACAAAGCTGGCTTGACGAGCAACCCACCGTGAATTCTGTAAGGTAACACCAGCCTCCTCGCATTGCAAATTACATCCCCACTCACACCCACACTCACCACTCCCACCCACAACACACTGCCATAAATACAACTCTCGCTCAGATATCCACATTCACTCACACTCAGTTTACACTGCCACATACGCTTAGAATTCACACTCACAATTCAGTCTCAAATTCACAGCTTGCTCTGACAAGTACTCACTCTCACCAACACACATGTTCACCTACCCACATCCACGCTCACACACTCTCATAAAAACCCACATTTAACCATATCAACATTTACCAATAATTTAAAATTATTGAGAAGAATAAGAACAGACGAATGCTGCCACACACTACAGGAAGAATGTAATAAGTTAGGCTTTAAATAATAAGATATTACAAGGATCCCCAGTTTAAATACGTCACTTTGACTTACACGGGTTGTCCCAGGTAATTTACACATATGTTACTATATATGATAATTGTACTTATGTGGACCTGTACCTAAATAAACTTATTACTAAGGTAATTACAGTGTCCCGTAAGTCTGGAACCACATGGTAGGGAGCGCATTAATGGTGCATATAATACCATCACTCTTAATACCATTCTCTGTGTACTTATTGACTAGACATTTCGCATGCATTCGTGTGTCAGTAATAACGGTGAAGCAATTAATATGTTCTTTAAATAAAATCTTTTATTTTTGCCGTTTTTATATCATTTTTTCCCTGTGGTTTTAAACTAATTGAGCACCTTATGATACATTCAGTGTTGGGACGGAGACGATATACATTCTGTTCTTATAGCAACAAATAGGCCGTCATAAATGGGTAAGCACACTAATGTTGACACGAACGTCTTGCGCTCTACATATATACATTATCACATACACTAATAAATAAAACCTTCAGCTGTGCTAGTCGTCCACCTGTTGTAAGTTCACTAAGGCCCCTCTCAGGTAATCCAAGAAAATCCTAGACTTTTGACCGATAAATGTTGGCCGACAATCCTCACCATTCGGTTGTCACCAACACGAGGACACCAGGCAGGGAACACGCCCCTCTCCACCACACACATCACCACCACCACACGTCCACTTGAGCCCACACGGCACCAACATACAAGTTACTACCATAACACATGTTCCTAATAGCACACACGCCAGAGAATCAGGGTAATGGTGGTGACAGTCCCCTATTACCATCGTTCCGTAAAGCTAACATGAACGTGGCAATCTTGATCATCGTCAAAGCGATCACCAGAAGCCCTAGACCGAGAACCATTTGCCCAGCAGGAATGTACAGCTTAATGTGTGGCAGATGCGAAAAGTTCTATGTCTGGGAGACCGGCCGAGACCTTCAGAAACACCTTCAGGAATATAAATACTCCGGCAGGAAGGATAACACCAACCACACATGTGTAAACCATACCACGGGTGGGGTTTGAACCCGCGATCAGAGTCTCAAAACACGTGTATAGTCCATAACAACCTTCAGTCTCACATCATGGACTGGTGGAGAGCACAACAGTTACACCACGAGAACAAGAGGACTAAAAGAAGACTTTTAGAAGCTGCCACGGTCCACCCCACCAATACTTTCCAACATGTCAGTTGTAATCCCAGGTGCCCTGGCTGTTTTACTCCTCTTCATTCTATCTATTGTCTCATGCACTCTCACATTTTCCTCTGGCTTCATTCTTACCAGATATTATTCAGAGCTGACCAAAACGTGATATCATTGCCTCTATTTCATCAACAACATTTAACAACTCAAAATATTCCCTCCATCTTTCCAGTACCTTCTTTCCAAACATAACATTCTCCCTCTTTTATTTGTAACTGACAAGGCAGTGGCCCCCTCCTCCCCCAGACTTTCTCAACTGATTAATCTCTCTCCAAAACTGGTTCTCATTCTCAGAAAAAAAAAATTCTGAAAAAGTCTCACCCATTCTCTCGCTGCCTCTCCGTTTGCACTCCTTTATTACTCGTTTTACCTTTTTCTCTTCACATTGCCTTCTGTAAATTGTTTTTTATTGTAAAAACTTCTCATGTGCTAACTTTTTCTCCCCTACCATCTACTTTACCTCATCATTCCACCAATCATTACTCTCCCCACCGACACCCGCCCTTCTAAAACGAAAAACTTGTGTTGCACACTCTAACACTGCATTATTAAATATGCCTCGCACATTCTGAACTTTCTCGTTATTACTTGCATTCTCTCTACCTCATCTTTCTACCAATAATTGCTCCTTTCTCCCACTCTCTCCTGCTTTCATCAACTTTCAATACTAACTCACCATCTGTCTTTTACTGTAGCTCCAATGCCTCGGATTGAGAGCCCTTTGCCAGTGTCAAGGCTCCCCCTCTCTTCAGTGACACAGCTGAGGCAAATTTATCTGGAAAATTACTTAGCATTGAGAATTTTTAACTCTCCTTTTTCTTCAAGGGTAGAGGCGCCTCAACGCTGGTGAAGTGCTCGTGATGCATGGAATTGGAGCTACCTTCCCCATTCTTGGATCATACCTAATTATCTCCCAAACTTGTCCTTGGATCAAACCTGATTACCCTCTACACCTCGTAAAATCAAACCTGGCTGGTCCAACCCCTCCCATTTCTTAAGCTCTGTATAACCCCCCTTACTACTTTGCCAGTGTACCTGGCGCTGTGCGCGTCGTGCGCTGGCGCACTCGATGCGCATAACGTGGCAGATCAATAGTCACTGCTCCCAGCGTGACCAGGTCGATATCGTCTTTTAATCCAGAGTAGTCGATACTACTACCTTACCCCCCGAGCCTGGTCCGGTCTGATTCAAACAGCATACTGCCGGTATTATTGAAGAAAAGACACAGGTTTAAGAACAAGCTTATATTGGGACTAGGTTTCGCTCTGTGTAGAGCTTTTTCAAGTCATGACAAAGACCAACAAAGAACGAAGCTTTGGCGATATACCACTGGGCTCTAGCCTGGCCCCCTCACCATATTATGTTCTTAACCTCTCTTCAGAAACAAGGAAAGTCACAGTGACATGTCTGAAACAATTTACAATCAACAATTTTATAGACATGGGGACCTAGACGACGTTTCAATCCATTCTGAATCATTATAAAGTTGCTGTATCAACGAAAGGAAAAGGGGCACTACACTAGGCTTTTTGAATCTTACTAGGCAGAGCCTCGTCACACCTAACTACTGTTCAGTCTAGCCTGATCAGAGCTATTTGCTCCTAATTTATTCTGGCGGTATTACTACTAGCCAGATATAATCAAGTTAGGTAAGTAGAGACAATTGCATCGTTTCGCCCGTTGGGAGATTATGAAACTCCACTGTAAACTGGATTAGTTATCAAGGTTAGTCTTGGCTGGAAGTCGTACTGAGGTAACGACAAGCTGTGGATGAAGACACAGCATACTTATCAAAGAGAACGCTTCGTCTCGAGTGGCGAAATGTTTCCTTTAATATATGTCCTGAACTGTACCTAAGTGTCTTTATTGCTAGACCGATAATTCTGGTATAATTGATCTGCTGATATTCTGTTTCAGTGACCGTGGTCTGAAAGGTATAAAGATTCTAACAGGTATGGTAGTATAACAACGTTTATATTACCATACCTTTTATTTGGACAACGTTTCGCTCACCTGTGAACGAAAACGTTGCTTCGCTATAAGAGTGGTTGCACTACTGTCTCTAGTCGATAGTATTCTCCAGTCTGACCTCAGTGATAGTATTTGTTGACGGTCTTACCCGCTCGATAGTACCTTGTCACCAGTCTTATCTGGGCGTCTGTGACTATTCCTATCACTAAACTGGTCGATGTTAAGTTTAGTCTTCCCTAGCCTTCCTATTGCTGATATTTCCTACACCTGTTATCCTAGTGATTACTCATGTCGACACTAGCTTTAGACTAAATATTGTCTGGTCGATAGCCTTAGTCACGGGTCGATAGCTATATGTTCCCAGTCTCTCTTGTTAATAGTTCCCTGTTCCAGTCACTGACTGGTCGATATATACGGGTTCCCAATCACTCTCTGGCAGATAGCCACATTTTCACTTACCACCTAGTTGAGAGCCAGTCACTGCCTAATCGATTGTCTCCTATTTCAGTCACTGACTGGTCAATACTGCCTCCAATCTTGCATGTCCTCCGGTTTAAACTAATGCCAAGCCCATTCACTGTCTCAGCTGGGGCGTGATGTGCACAAAGCCAGACTACATCCTCCAATACAGCTCATCCTCGCCCCCATATTCTCGTCTGTGAAGGAAACAATGTTGACTCGCCACACTCCTACACAGACCCAAACAGCCCCCACCTACACACACACACAGACACACAAAGTCCCGCCCGTCAGCGCTACCCGGGTCACTTAGATTGGCCAGGAACGAAGCGAAATAGAATTTGCGTGAGGCGGGATAACAAGGAGCTACACAAAGTGTCCAGGTGATAGAATTTCTCTTGTACACAGCGACGGTTAAATTCACCTGCAATGAGTTTTCCTGAAATAAAAGATGACCCTCTCTGAGATTTTCACCTGGTTAATGGGGTTTAAAGCCTGTCTACTACACGATGGTCATTAAAGCTGTACGTAAGCTTCTCGCCCCCAGATAAAAATACTTTAATCCCTAAACTAGGGATTAAGATAAACTCTCAGCATATATACGCCAAGAGAAATACACTTTTCAGTGTATATATGCGTGTTTTTACCTACGATACCACAAGGAAGATTAAAGGGAATTAAAGCCAATCAACTACTCAAAGGGACTTTAAGGCTGCATGTCACCTGGTCACCACCACTCAAAAATACTTTAACACCTACAAATAGGTATATATCACATGACACCACAAGAGGGAACTATTATAATATGTTATAGAGAAATGCATCCATCACCAAGGAACCATAATTATTATTTAATATATAGCAAAAGATAACAAACAAAAGTGCAATGTCTAAGAGATTCTGTAATTTATTACCGTAGAAAAGAAATATGCTGTAAATGTCTTTTTTTATGTAAATAAAGAAAAAAGCTGTTAAATACTTATATATATACTTGAAGGGTATTGAAATCCGTCACAGGATATATACACTGAAAGATGGATTTTCCTAAGGGTATATATGCCGAGGGATTACTTTAAAACCATTTGGTTTAGATTAGCATAATGACCCTAGTAGTGGACCCCCGCATAACGATTACCTCTGAATGCGACCAATTATGTAAGTGTATTTATGCAAGTGCGTTTGTACGTGTATGTTTGGGGGTCTGAAATGGACTAATCTACTTCACAATATTTCTTATGGGAACAAATTCGGTCAGTACTGGCACCTGAACATACTTCTGGAGTGAAAAAATATCGTTAACCGGGGGTCCACTGTATAGTCGACAGGCTTGAAACTCAATTAACCAACCAACCAACGCATCTATACACACTGAAAATTGTATCTCTCTCAGTGTATATACACTGAAATGTTACTGTGATCCACATTTTAGTGTTAAGAGTATCCATGACTGTTGGTGTACACCTCAGGTACAACCTTAATGACCCTGGTGTAGTCGACAGGTTTTAAACCCCATAAACCATCAAACCAAACCCATCATTTCCCGTCAGAAACATACACCAAGAAGCATATGACTCAGTGTATATATCCTCTGAGTATATATTAAAACCTTTTAAGGAATACAGTGACATAATTACCTCTTAGAGGACAAAAATTTCATTAATACCTTTGAGAGGACAATTATTAATACCTCCGAGAGGACAAAAACCTCATTAATACCTGAGAGAGGGAGGACAAAAACTTCAATATAATACCCCCATAACAACAAAAACATATATTAATACCTTCAACAATACAAAAAAAGCTTCTGTACTATTTTTGAAAAGTTTAATTAACTCCGAGAGGACAAACACTTTTTGTAATACCCACAAGAGGACAGAAACGTCATTAACTTCTGTATATCGAATATATATATAATATAGTAGATGCTTTTATTGAAATCTGACAACTAAACTTTTGTCTGACGTTGATTCAAGAGGAAGGATCAGGTTCTGATGACGTCTGAATGTTTACCTATACCTTTGATGAGTTTCGAGAGTCTTTCTACTCCTGGAGCCCGGCCATGGGCCAGGCTCGTCTGGTGCTAGCCTGGTCAACCAGGATGTTGCTGGTGGTGGCCCACAGCCCCACATATCCATCACAGCCTGGTTGATCTGGCACCTATGATTTTCACACGTATTGTAATAATAATAATAATAATAATAATGATAATAATAATAATAATAATAATAATAATAATAATAATAATAATAATAAAAATACTAATAATAATGTGCACCCTGTCCCTCAGGTTCAACTCGAAAATCAACAAAAGTTAAACGTACTCCAACGAAATTTTTGCCTGGCAATTGAATTCGTCAAAATCTATAAATGGATGTGAATATTTAATCTGTAAATGGGCTCAAAACTCGTGATCTCTCGATGGAATCCAAACCTGCTTTTCAATGCATTGAAATTATTGTATATATAGGCGATTTTTGAATCCCAAAATGGAGATATGATTGACATCTTTATATTTGGGGCGCAGGCAGGATGGCTCTCAATTCTCATTTTGCTTATGTCTTCAAAACTCCTCTGGTTTCTAATTAGCACTACAGCTCCTCCTCATTTTCCTCCTGTTTCTTCTTTTTTTTCTTCATTACTTGATATCCTGCTGGGAATATGGCATCAGTTATCATTCCACTTAGTTTTCTTTCTGTGATATGATGTCTGGGGTTGCCTCTGCTATTCGTTCTTTCAGTTCATCACTTTGCTAATCCATCTACATTTATGTACCATAAACTGAACTTCTGCTATGCTCTGGCTTGTGGCGTCAAGGTTTCCTGTTCATTGCTCTTCTGCAAGGAGGATGAGAGGTGCGACTGGGGTTAATATGTACATTGTCACAGGGGATGTTATCAGGATTAAACTTGAAAATAGGTGGGAGGATGAGGGGTAAGATTGTGGGGGTATGGTTATTGTGGAAGAGATGGGGTTGGGCTTTAAGTTGGCCCTTGTAAGAGTGGGCAGGGTGTGACCCCAGAGAGGCTTCTTGAGGCTGGGTATTTCCTCCTATTGCCTCCTCTCTGCTTCCCTTTCCCATAACTGATGAATTTTGATGCACTCCTTCAGCTGTTCCCTCTCTATTCTCGTTCTGTCTCGATCCAGGTTTACTCATGGATATCTTGTACTTCTTAAGGATGTTTTCTCTCTCTCAAGATTCTATTCCGAGCTACCTGCGATCAGAAAGCACAATCAGGCGTTGCTTGCCCCAGAAGCACATCCCGTTCCTTTAGAAGCTTTCCATCTGTTCTAATTTTTTATTCTCCTTATGTACATTCATACATAAGGAAAATAATCTTATTACCCTCCTCCTCCCATCTTCTTCCTGACCATCCATCAACCTTCTGAAGTTTATACACCATCAGTGATCTCCCTTTTTCTTGTTCCCATTGTCTTTCTCTCTTGACTGTCTTGTCTGCTGTTACCAGTTCCTTTGCTTTCTTATCATTTCCTGTTTCTCGTGTGTGTGTGTGTGTATGTGTGTGTGTGTGTGTGTGTGTGTACTCATCTAATTGTAACTACCTAATTGTGGTTGCAGGGGTCGAGACTCAGCTCCTGGCGCCGCCTCTTTACTGGTCGCTACTAGGTCCTCTTTCTCTCCCAGCTCCATGAGCTTTATCATACCTCGTCTTAAAACTATGTATGGTTCCTGCCTCCACTACATCACTTGCCAGACTATTCCACTTCCTGACAACTCTATGGCTGAAGAAACACTTCCTAACATCCCTTTGACTCATATGAGTCTTCAACTTCCAATTGTGACCCTTTGTTTCTGTGTCCCCTCTGTAGAACATCCTGTCTCTGTCCACCTTTTCTATTCCTCGCAGTATTTTGTATGTCGTTATCATGTTTTCCCTGACCCTCCTGTCCTCCAGTGTCGTCAGGTCGATTTCCCTTAACTAGGAACTAGCCTAGTTGCAAACCTTTGCACTTTCTCTAATTTCCTGACGTGCTTGACCAAACTGGTGCAGCATACTCCAGTATGGGCCTGACATACACGGTGTACAGAGTCTTGAACGATTCTTTACTGAGGTATCGGAACTCTATTCTCAGGTTTGTCAGGCGCCCATATGCTGCAGCAGTTATCTGGTTGATGTATGCTTCCGGAGATGTGCTCAGTATTATACTCACCCCAAGATCTTTCTCCTTGAGTGAGGTTTTCAGTCTTTGGCCACCTAGCCTATACTCTGTCTGCGGTCTTCTTTGCCATTCCCCGATCTTCATGACTTTGCATTTGGCGGGGTTAAATTCGAGTAGCCAATTGCTGGACCAGGTGTCCAACCTGTTCAGGTCTCTTTGTAGATCTGCCTGATCCTCATATCTGATTTAATTCTCTTCATTAACTTCACATTATCTGCGAACAGGGACAGAGTGTGTGTGTGTGTGTGTGTGTGTGTGTGTGTGTGTGTGTGTGTGTGTGTGTGTGTGTGTGTGTGTGTGTGTGTATGAGTGTATGTGTGTGTGTGTGAGTGTATGTGTGTGTGAGTGTGTGTGTGTGTGTGTGTGTGTGTGTGTGTGTGTGTGTGTGTGTGTGTGTGTGTGTGTACAGAGCAGCAGTGTGGTGGTGGGAAGGTGACAGCCGGGAAGGTGACAGCCGGGAAGGTGACAGCCGGGAAGGTGACAGCCGGGTAGGTGAAGGGTGAGCCAACACAACGAGGGGATGCCAGGTAACGTCACGCATTCTTATATTACCCACACACTCCCCCTGGCATCCTGGGTAAGGTGAGTCAAGTAGGTGAGTAATAACACCCATGATGGCCAGGGCCACTTGCTTTGGAGAGGGGGAGGTGAGATGTGAGGGGGAGAGGGCAGGGGTATGTCAGTGGAGGGGTGTGAGGGGAGTCAGCAGGGGATAGAGGGGAGACTGAAGGTGGTTATAGCGTTACGAGGCTGTTATAGGTAGTCAGACGAGGGCAAGGATATACCATACTCAGATTATAGCGAAAAAAAATCTCAACTTGTGCAGAAGCGCATAAAGCCTGGTCGCAGACTGGGTCGCGGGGGGCGTTGACCACCGAAACCCTCTCCAGGTATACACTTAACACTTTCGTGTAACTATTCATCCCTCTTCATCAGCGTAGATGAATAATCACTTGAAATTCCTCATGCATTTCTACATTATTCATTTTTCATTAATAAAGACAGGATAGGATAGAATGATGGTGAATTTATTTTCCTTTTTTTCTTTCCGACTCTTGTTTTTGTTTCTATCATTGTGGAAAAATATAATTAACCCAGAACGTTCCGAGAAATTATCATTGTCAGCAGTATTTTCTTCATCCAGCTTCGTGTGTGAATGACATTAAATAACGACAAGCAATAATAATAATAATAATAATAATAATAATAATAATAATAATAATAATAATAATAATAATAATAATAATAATAATAATAATAATAATAATAATAATAGCGACAAGCAATAATAATAATAATAATAACAATAATAATAATAATAATAATAATAATAATAATAATAATAATAATAATAATAATAATAATAATAATAATAATAATAATAATAATAATAATAATAATAATAATAATAACTATAATAATAATAATAATAATAACTATAATAATAATAATAATAATAATAATAATAATAACTATAATAATAATAATAATAATAATAATAATAACTATAATAATAATAATAATAATAATATCAACAAGATTAATAGCAATAATAATAATAATAATAATAATAATAATAATAATAATAATAATAATAATATCAACAAGATTAATAGCAATAATAATAATAATAATAATAATAATAATAATAATAATAATAATAATAATAATAATAATAACTATAATAATAATAATAATAATAATAATAATAATAATAATAATAATAACAATAATAATAATAATAATAATAATAATAATAATAATAATAATAATAATAATAATAATAATATCAACAAGATTAATAGCAATAATAATAATAATAATAATAATAATAATAATAATAATAATAATAATAATATCAACAAGATTAATATCAATAATAATAATAATAATAATAATAATAATAATAATAATAATAATAATAATAATAATATCAACAAGATTAATAGCAATAATAATAATAATAATAATAATAATAATAATAATAATAATAATAATAATATTAATAATAATAATAATAATATCAACAAAATTAATAGCAATAATAATAATAATAATAATAATAATAATAATAATAATAATAATAATAATAATAATAATAATAATAATATCAACAAGATTAATAGCAATAATAATAATAATAATAATAATAATAATAATAATAATAATAATAATAATAATAATAATAATAATAATAGGAGTGAGGAAGAGCCAGTTGTGAGTGTGGGGGAAGTTCGTGAGGCAGTAGGTAAAATGAAAGGGGGAAAGGCACCCGGGATTGATGGGATAAAGATAGAAATGTTAAAAGTAGGTGGGGATATAGTTTTGGAGTGGTTGGTGCAATTATTTAATAAATGTATGGAAGAGGGTAAGGTACCTAGGGATTGGCAGAGAGCATGCATAGTTCCTTTGTATAAAGGCAAAGGGGATAAAAGAGAGTGCAAAAATTATAGGGGGATAAGTCTGTTGAGTGTACCTGGTAAAGTGTATGGTAGAGTTATAATTGAAAGAATTAAGAGTAAGACGGAGAATAGGATAGCAGATGAACAAGGAGGCTTTAGGAAAGGTAGGGGGTGTGTGGACCAGGTGTTTACAGTGAAACATATAAGTGAACAGTATTTAGATAAGGCTAAAGAGGTCTTTGTGGCATTTATGGATTTGGAAAAGGCGTATGACAGGGTGGATAGGGGGGCAATGTGGCAGATGTTGCAAGTGTATGGTGTAGGAGGTAGGTTACTGAAAGCAGTGAAGAGTTTTTATGAGGATAGTGAGGCTCAAGTTAGAGTATGTAGGAAAGAGGGAAATTTTTTCCCAGTAAAAGTAGGCCTTAGACAAGGATGTGTGATGTCACCGTGGTTGTTTAATATATTTATAGATGGGGTTGTAAGAGAAGTAAATGCGAGGGTCTTGGCAAGAGGCGTGGAGTTAAAAGATAAAGAATCACACACAAAGTGGGAGTTGTCACAGCTGCTCTTTGCTGATG
>NC_091338.1:3174776-3197276 GCF_038502225.1 Cherax quadricarinatus
TAAAGGGCCAGTGTAGGTAAATGTTGGGCAGTAACCTACATGGCCAGTGTAGGTAAATGTTGGGCAGTAACCTACATGGCCAGTGTAGGTAAATGTTGGGCAGTAACCTACATGGCCAGTGTAGGTAAATGTTGGGCAGTAACCTACATGGCCAGTGTAGGTAAATGTTGGGCAGTAACCTACATGGCCAGTGTAGGTAAATGTTGGGCAGTAACCTATAGGGCCAGTGTAGGTAAGTGTTGGGCAGTAACCTACATGGCCAGTGTAGGTAAATGTTGGGCAGTAACCTTTAGGGCCAGTGTAGGTAAATGTTGGGCAGTAACCTTTAGGGCCAGTGTAGGTAAATGTTGGGCAGTAACCTTTAGGGCCAGTGTAGGTAAATGTTGGGCAGTAACCTTTAGGGTCAGTGTAGGTAAATGTTGGCCAGTAACCTTTAGGGCCAGTGTAGGTAAATGTTGGGCAGTAACCTTTAGGGCCAGTGTAGGTAAATGTTGGGCAGTAACCTATAGGGACATTGTAGGTAAATGTTGGGCAGTAACCCACAGGGCCAGTGTAAATAAGTTTCGGGCAGTAACTCACCTGGAAGAAGAGGCAGAAACACACCCACTGGTAATACTTGACGTAACGTTTCTCTTCCTCGTCTTGGGATTTCTCTATCCCCGGATGCGCTACGTCGATTCCCAGTCTCTTATTAAAGGCCGAGGGGATGGTGTATGTGGAGTGGATCCAACAGTAGGTGTTGATTACATCCTCTGGGATCTCCTTAGCGTGGATACAGTCTATGGGATTCCCGACGTACTGACGTGTCGTTACGATGAGGCTGAAGGCCAAGAGAATCATCACCGTTATGGAGTAGTGGAGACGGAACACAGATGAGTCAATATGTACGTGGGAAACTTTGATAAAGTTCTTGAGGCCGCGGAAGATATCCAACATCTTGACGGTTATATCGTGGCCGCACTAACCAAATTAATTTTCATTCACTGAATTTTGCAGGCGAGCAGTGGGCTGTGCTGCTCCACGCCTGGTGCCGGGGATCTCAGCCCTACGCGAAGCTCAGTCTTGGCTTCCACATTAACTTAAGAATTTTTTTGTCCCAGAAAAAGCACGTCATCTGTGACAACGTGTGAACTGGCGTTCTCGTTGTCGATCAGAGAAAGCCATTTATTAGGGATTAATAGAAATTAATTCCAATTGTAATTAAAAACTCTTAAATATGACGTTTTTTTGATTTTGAAGATGCTAATGCAAACGTAGAAGGGTTAGCAGAAAGCCATGACTGCTTTGCATAATCTACACATCTCACGCACTACAACTGGAGATCAAGCACCATATTTTATATATTATCTTCACTTCTTTTGGTCCGAAAACACTGCATATATTTTCCTGTGTGGACCAGGTATATTTTTGCTGAGGGGAAGACTCACATTGACACTGGAGGAATGTAGCCGGGAGGGGAGATACCAGCTAGAGGGAAGAGGTGATGCCACGAGCACTAATAAGACATCATGCTAACTCACACAACAACACAACACTCTTAGCACTTGTCTCAAATATAGGTCACGTCAGATCACATTCGAGGTTGTAGCACTCAAGGTCACAAACATTTATAAGGCCTAATGATTCTCTGTTAAGGCTTGAAGGGTCGTTGAAATAAGGGTAATAGAGTCCCGGGAAGAGCCACTGCCACCACAGCCTGGCACCGTCGACGTCGTGATGCCCACTGAAAGTTGTTATTGTGGGGCGTGGGACGTGCAGGCCTGAGTGTGATGGGCCTAGTTCGCGTGTGAGTCTGTTGCCATTGATCTCACTGCGGTACCACGGGTGCGCGACTCCCAGCCTCTCGCTACACTGCCACCAGCCACTGGTCGCTCCAACTACCAGGCCCCGCCCTCATCCAATCACAGGCCCCCGCTGCAACAGCGACACGCCCCCTCCACCTGACCCTACGCCCACCTGGTGCTCTGCCCACACGCGTCCCACAGGTCACTGTTTTCACGTGAAACGAGGCAAGAACCTTATGAGAACAGACTCTAGTCACAGCTACTTTTATGAACGTTCACATATACACATGGAAGCATGCCAATAGCAGGTATTGTATTCCACTGACCTAGTTATACAGGTCACAAATTCCACTAACACAGAACTAGAATTCTGATATTTTTCCTCGTCTTTCAAGAGAACCGTCAAGGTGTCGCACTCTCATTGGCCATTCATTGAAATCAGAATTTTATGTGTGGGTTCAGTACATCCTCATGGCCATTTGGATCTAATTGAACATGTGATATTTACAAGTAATCACTGCAGCTATCACTTGATGCTACTGCCAGGGACGCCGCCTGGAAGATGTGCTCAGTACACACATATAGGACGCCCACATCTGCCCTTAGAAACATTACAGTACCACCGAGTATCAGAGTTTCATGCAGCTGATGTAATCAGGTCGTGAGATAACTTAGAGACTTCAGCTTCTTGTGGTACTTTTACACTAAATCTTTATGCACTATCAACATATTTTGAAGTTTCCTTTCTGCAACACTGAACTTGAGTTAATATGGCGTATCTCTCTTCAGTGTTAATACATTATCTCTTGTTATTTGTATTGGACGTATGTTTCATCACTAAGCTTAGGATTTATTAATACAGATTCGCTCTTCAACCTTCAGTACCACTGAACTTTATTCCTGTTATCACCACTGAACTTATCTTCCGTTATTACCATTGGACATAGCTTCTGTTAATATCACTGATCTTAGCTTCTGTTAGCAACATTGAACTTAGCTTCTGTGAGTACCACCCAACTTATTTTCCCGTACCTGTACCATCGTGTCCATTTTCCTTCAATAACACTAACAGATTCCAACAGTACCACCAAATTTAAGCTTTTGGCTATGCCTTTGACACACTTCTATACGGATGGCAACTTTGACACTTTGCTATACGGATGGCAACTTTGGCTTGAGGCACTTTTTAAGAGAACGTAAGGGAGGCTAGACGCGCAGGCAAGACCACAACTGTGAGTTTTCACGCAGGGAGCTGCAATACTGTGGGAGCCTCAGGCTGTTGGTGCAGCCGGTGAACACTGACGGTGGGCAGTAATAAGGCAGGAATGATTAGCAGATCACAACTTCTAGCGTCAGAGAACACGACAGTGAAGGTGAGGGTTTCGGCAAAGTCTAAATACACTTCTGGGATGCTGGAGTGGCCGTAGCAGGCAAGGCGGAGACCATCACTCTCGGAAAGGAAGTTCAATCGCCCTGATGGGATAGCGTGACGATACCTAACACGAGTTTACGTTAGTCACACGACACCGGCCACGGAAAGGAGCACACCACTCGTGCTGGTGGAAGCTCCGAAGGGCGTCACCGCGGCTGTGAGCAGCGTCTTATCACTCCAGAAGGTGAAGCTATTCCCCAGATGCCGTCCACCAGCCTGATCGCGCGTGAGTCTCCCACTAGTGGTGGTGATGCTAGCGCTTCTGGTGGTGCTGCTGCTGGCACAGAAGCCGCGGAGGCACTGAGGGGCCGGCAGGAGAGGGGCCGCGCGACCCCCCCACACCACAGGGGAGGGGTCGCGCGGCCCCTCCACCACAGGAGGGATGTGTGGGGGCTTCCCAATTTGACGCAGGCACCTCGGCCCTTCTCTATTCCCCCCTCCTTCCCTCCCCTTGTCTTCTCTTTATGAGTCTGCCGTACCTAGCTGTTGTTCTCATCACTGCTCTATTGTGATGCTTCTTGCTTCTCCACCACCAAGATCACCCCACCCCCGCCCTGGCGAAGGGCTCTTGATCCAAGTAATTGGAGTTACCCTCCCATTCTTTGCTTCAAATTTCATTACCTCCCATTCCCATGAAATATAAAATATTAAGTTTTTACTCTACGTATCCTCTAAATTTCTCAGTCATTCAACTCACTCTTCACGTAGCCTCATCTCTGTTGTGTTTCGTGGATCCTGTGTAAGCCATTCAACGAATGGATTTGCGGAGACTCGATCCTTCGTTCGCTGATCGTTGCTCCAGTCTCCAAACAGTGAGGCTGTTAGTAATAATTACTAGTATTCTGTAGCCTCTGAGTATCTTGGCCGGTGAGGTGATGGGCCCTCAGCTACCGGCCCTTCAACTAACGACTCCGCAACTACAGTAAACTTACCCCCTACAGCATTCTGTAGCCAAAACCCCCCCATCATCTTCTTGGCCAAAATGTTAGTTAAGAGTTCTACTTCGTTCACCTGCGCCTACATCATCTTACTCTCTTCATCAACGGCATCTTGAACCTTCCCCTTATTTATATTATTAGATCTTTCATACGACAAAAGTGCAACACTTAGGTGTCTTTATTGCCTGTGCAGCAAGCTACTTCAGTCGGATACTGGGGATTACGACACTAGAGATAGCAGTACTTTTGACGTGTTCAGTCCCCGAGTAAGGTATCCACAAGTACGGTATCCCCAAGAAATGTATCCCAGAGGAAGGTCTCCCAGAGAAAGGTATTCCAGAGGAAGGTATCCCCGAGAAAGGTATTCCCGAGAGAGGTAGCCCTCAAAGCTGGAATACCGCTGTACTTAATTAGTCTCTTTTTAAGGCAGGCGAATTGACAGATGAAGAAAATGCCCAGAGAAACTTCACAAACTGCGTAAATTTAGTCAACAATCTAAATTATTGAGAACGCTTGATATACCTCCATCTGTACTCCTTGAAACGTAGGCGAGGAAAATACATCATACTTTACGCCTGGAGAAGTCTGAAGGGACCGACATCAAATCTACACACCGAAATCACTTCCTATGTGAGCAAGAGTTAGCAGACGGTGCAAAATGCAACACCCAGTGAAGAGCAGAGGAGCAATGAGTACACCGAGAAACAGTGTAATAAGCGTAGGGGGACCAAGACTCTTCATCACCCCACTTTACGTCCCTAAGGATGCTTACCAGTAGACTCATACCCCAGGGGACGTCTTCCAAAGGAAACTTTACAAGTTTCTCAAATTAGTTCTTAATCAGCCAGGCTTATAAATTCTTCCCCCTCTGTTAGTCTTTGTAAATCCACGAAAATGTTAGAGCTATTTTCTAACAGATTTTAATAGTATATATATATATATATATATATATATATATATATATATATATATATATATATATATATATATATATATATATATATATATATATATATATATATATATATATATATATATATATATATATATGCAAAACAACCACTGTGAAAGAATAGTGAAATTCCAAGCATTGAGTCTGGAACTGGGTTCCAGACTCATTGACACCACCAGGGACCCGAGGGCTGCCACTCTCTTGTTCCAGCGCCTCAGTGTGGCCATCCAGAGAGGAAATGCTTGCTGCACACTGGGCTCACGTCCGGCTTCAGAAGAAATTCATAGTCTTTGATATATTGTGCTAATGTATTCATGTTTATATATATATATATATATATATATAATATATATATATATATTATATATATATATATATATATAATAATATATATATATATATATTATTTTATTTTTTTATTATCACACCGGCCGATTCCCACCAAGGCAGGGTGGCCCGAAAAAGAAAAACTTTCACCATCATTCACTCCATCACTGTCTTGCCAGAAGGGTGCTTTACACTAAAGTTTTTAAACTGCAACATTAACACCCCTCCTTCAGAGTGCAGGCACTGTACTTCCCATCTCCAGGACTCAAGTCCGGCCTGCCGGTTTCCCTGAATCCCTTCATAAATGTTACTTTGCTCACACTCCAACAGCACGTCAAGTATTAAAAACCATTTGTCTCCATTCACTCCTATCAAACACGCTCACGCATGCCATATATGCATATATATATATGCATATATGGTTTATTTCAATAAGTGTTGGGAGTAGGTGAGTGACCTGATGTGTGCAGCTCACGCTCCGCTGACATTCCTTGTTAATTAATAAAATTAATGAGGCTGCCGTGTGTAACATTCCCTTGATGGAACAACGGGGTACTCGGGAGTTGCCGTTATTAGGTAGAGAGAAATAAAGGGAAGGGAGAAGAGAATGTGAAAGGAGGATAAGGTGGGGGAAGGAGAGAGACTAAAGACGAGCTGGGAGAAAGATGGGTAAATGGAATGAGAGGGGTGAATAAAGAAAAGAGGTAGGGAGAGGAAATTTCAAAAATAGACAGGGAGGGAAATGAGAGCTAGGGGGAGTAAGGTATGTGGATGGAAGTTATGAGCGAAGGAGGTAAAAGGGAGATTTAGATTTTGCCACAAAAGTCACTATTTCATTGTGCACCCCATACCCATCCTGTGGATGATAGTGGCTAGTTTATTGTGCAATATCCATCATGTAGACTGTTGTGCAACAACATATGTATACAAAAAACGCCTAGAATTAAGCCTCTTAATATTGAACAAAAAAACTTCTGGATTTATACTACCAACAGAACTAGGATATATGCATATTATCCAGCCTCTTATATTCATTAATAAGATACTTTGACATATCACACAGGTTGGTCTACTGTCTATCAATAAATTCTCCAGTAAATGAACAATCAAGTACAATGTATACAAGAAAGTGAAGGCTGACCACTCAATTTGCATTTAGTTTGACCATTGTCTGTGTGTCTACCTGCTTGTAACTAAGCCGTTAAGCGAGAACTTTCCTCTCGATCAGATGACTTTGTAACTGATTTAAGTAAGAGATTGCTAGTAATGAGCTTCAGAGGAAGGGCTATATGATGTATGATATTAAATTTAATATAACTGCATGGTTTCATAGCTCATTCATATTTGCGTTTATTTACTGTTCCAGTATTAGCCGAAATGTCGCCCAGTTTGTGTTTCCAGTTTGTGGGTAAGTTGTGAGTTCCTTATTCAAGTTTTTGATGTTTGTTCGCATGTGATTTGTGTAACCGGTTGATGCTGTCTGATTCGTGTGACCAGTTGATGTTGTCCGATTTGTGTGACCGGTTGATGCTACCTGATTTGTGTGGCAGGCTTCCAAGGTCTTTCCATCGCTTCCCGTCCAGCCAGCCAGTCTTTCCTAGCGACCGCTTAATCAGTCATAACCATGACTCTTGGTGTATGTGTGTGTGTGTGTGTGTGTGTGTGTGTGTGTGTGTGTGTGTGTGTGTGTGTGTGTGTGTGTGTGTGTGTGTGTGTGTGTGTGTGTTAGGGACGGTGGAGAGGAAAAGGATGGGAGGGGTGGTTTGGAAGGGAGATGGAGAGCCAAGGGGCTGTAGCATAAACTGGAGGAGACATATCTGCAGAACCTCCCCTGGGACGCAAATATAGTTACAATATTGCTGCTCCAGAAGGTCGCTGTCTCGTCCTTCGTCAGGAGGGTGTTAACCTTACCTCTCCCCCTCTACCCCCTCCCTCCAACACACACAGAGCTGTGAATCAACCCCTGCAAACACAAATAGGTGAGTACACACATATACACACAAAAAAACACTTCCCCTCCTTAACACACTCGAAACACATCTCCCCCAACACTCATCAAACACACCCTTCTTCTCCCACACGCACTCTTTCTTCCGCAACACACTAATCACACATACCCCTCTACCCTTTAACACACTCACACTCACACAGACTCATACAACACTTTCAGAAAAAAATAATTAAGCAGCGCCCTCATTCCAAACATACAAAACACCAGTTTATTGCCAAAATCCAACTCTCTACACCGTCGTTTCTTCAGCACTACTGATTCAGTGAAGCTGGAATCATTGCGAACCCGAGCTAAGACTAATATTTGTCTTCGGGAGTTTGGAAAGCGGCCATGTCTCGTCATGCACTGCATTCTGAAAAGTGGACACAGGACTCAATACCACACCAGGAGGAGCAATACTTTCAGGAGGAAGATTGGAAGAGGACAAAAGTAAACAAAGGACAAGGGTTGCTGAACGAGCTCTTTGTGGAGCTTCATCATGACTTGATGAAGACCTACATAGAACCCAACATTACGTGATAATTGGTTGAACAGGGCGAAAAACTTGACTTGATAAAGCTATAAACATGACGAATTATGACATCGATAAAGACAAATTCAAACATTACTTGATAAAGATCTACACACAAGGAAACATGACCTAATGATACATTACAGATAGCGAAACGTTCTCGTGATAAAAGCCTGATACATAACCTGTGTCTTTTCCTCTCTATTGTCTGCAGCAGGACACTTAGACCCAGGACACAGTGAAGATGTGTCCTGTATGCTTAGGACCGTGAGAGGAGGAAAGGCTGCCGAACAACACTAGAGTCAAGTTTTACGAGCGGCAGTGATGCGTCATGCAGATGGCGACAGCCATACGCAACTCGCGAGCAAGCGTATGTCTGCCTGCAATAAAGAGCTGCATTCTTGCAGCTGGCTACATATGCAGGGTTTTTATCTGGTTAATGTGAAGCAAGAATACAGTGAAATTACGGATAATGAAAAAACTTAAAGTTTAGCAGGGTTCTTAAAGCTTGACTATGATACGTTCCCCAAGTTCAACGAAGTTTAATGAATTAAAAAAAAAGATACATGACTGCCTCAAATGTGGCACTTTCGTAGCGATTTGTATTAAAACTAAAAAAAACGCAATGTATATAAGAAACCAAAACAAAAACTTGTATTTATATGCCGAAATATAGATCGTTTTGTGTTCGTTATCCCATTTATATTAATTTAATCTGGGGACAATGTTTATGAGGGTGCCAAAAAATATGTAAATTTTCAGATGGACCCAGGGTATATAAACCTTCAGAAGACCCCATGCTATATAAACTTTTCAAAACCCAGGCTATATAAACTTTTCAAAACTTAGGCTGTATAAACATTCAGAAGAACCCTGGCTATATAAACTTTTCAGAAGAACTTAATATATATAAATTTTCAGAAGAATTCAGACCATATAAATTTTCATATAAACCCGAGAGAGAGATAATCATGTTCTTTATACACATTTTCCAATTAATTTCCAAACAATATAGTGATATTTTCTTATTCCGTTAAGTTATTACCCTAACTATTAATATTTTAAATATATCACTTTATATATCACCATTATATTTAACTACGTTATCCTGTTATTTTTTTATATCTCTTTATCTTATTTACACATACTGTCTAGTTATTTACACATACTGTCTAGCTATTTACACATACTGTCTAGTTATTTACACATACTGTCTAGCTATTTACACATACTGTCTAGTTATTTACACATACTGTCTAGTTATTTACACATACTATCTAGTTATTTATACATACTGTCTAGTTATTTACACATACTGTCTAGTTATTTACACGTACTGTCTAGTTATTTACACATACTGTCTAGTTATTTATACATACTGTCTAGTTATTTATACATACTGTCTAGTTATTTATACATACTGTCTAGTTATTTACACATACTGTCTAGTTATTTACACATACTGTCTAGTTATTTACACATACTGTCTAGTTATTTACACATACTGTCTAGTTATTAACACATACTGTCTAGTTATTTACACATACTGTCTAGTTATTTACACATACTGTCTAGTTATTTACACATACTGTCTAGTTATTTACACATACTGTCTAGTTATTTACACATACTGTCTAGTTATTTACACATACTGTCTAGTTATTTACACATACTGTCTAGTTATTTACACATACTGTCTAGTTATTTACACATACTGTCTAGTTATTTACACATACTGTCTAGTTATTTACACATACTGTCTAGTTATTTACACATACTGTCTAGTTATTTACACATACTGTCTAGTTATTTACACATACTGTCTAGTTATTTACACATACTGTCTAGTTATTTACACATACTGTCTAGTTATTTACACATACTGTCTAGTTATTTACACATACTGTCTAGTTATTTACACATACTGTCTAGTTATTTACACATACTGTCTAGTTATTTACACATACTGTCTAGTTATTTACACATACTGTCTAGTTATTTACACATACTGTCTAGTTATTTACACATACTGTCTAGTTATTTACACATACTGTCTAGTTATTTACACATACTGTCTAGTTATTTACACATACTGTCTAGTTATTTACACATACTGTCTAGTTATTTACACATACTGTCTAGTTATTTACACATACTGTCTAGTTATTTACACATACTGTCTAGTTATTTACACATACTGTCTAGTTATTTACACATACTGTCTAGTTATTTACACATACTGTCTAGTTATTTACACATACTGTCTAGTTATTTACACATACTGTCTAGTTATTTACACATACTGTCTAGTTATTTACACATACTGTCCAGTTATTCACACATACTGTCTAGTTATTCACACACACTGTCTAGTTATTTACACATACTGTCCAGTTATTCACACATATTGTCTAGTTATTCACACATACTGTCTAGTTATTTACACATACTGTCTAGTTATTCACACACACTGTCTAGTTATTCACACATACTGTCTAGTTATTCACACACACTGTCTAGTTATTCACACACACTGTCTAGTTATTCACACACACTGTCTAGTTATTCACACACACTGTCTAGTTATTCACACACACTGTCTAGTTATTCACACACACTGTCTAGTTATTCACACACACTGTCTAGTTATTCACACACACTGTCTAGTTATTCACACACACTGTCTAGTTATTCACACACACTGTCTAGTTATTCACACATACTGTCTAGTTATTCACACACACTGTCTAGTTATTCACACATACTGTCTAGTTATTTACACATACTATCTAGTTATTTACACATACTATCTAGTTATTTACACATACTGTCTAGTTATTTACACATACTATCTAGTTATTTACACATACTATCTAGTTATTTACACATACTATCTAGTTATTTACACATACTGTCTAGTTATTTACACATACTGTCTAGTTATTTACACATACTGTCTAGTTATTTACACATACTATCTAGTTATATGCACATACTGTCTAGTTATTCACACACACTGTCTAGTTATTCACACATACTGTCTAGTTATTCACACATACTGTCTAGTTATTCACACACACTGTCTAGTTATTCACACATACTGTCTAGTTATTCACACATACTGTCTAGTTATTCACACACACTGTCTAGTTATTCACACATACTGTCTAGTTATTCACACACACTGTCTAGTTATTCACACATACTGTCTAGTTATTCACACACACTGTCTAGTTATTAACACATATTGTCTAGTTATTCACACACACTGTCTAGTTATTAACACATACTGTCTAGTTATTAACACATACTGTCTAGTTATTAACACATACTGTCTAGTTATTTACACGTACTGTCTAGTTATTCACACACACTGTCTAGTTATTCACACACACTGTCTAGTTATTCACACACACTGTCTAGTTATTCACACACACTGTCTAGTTATTCACACATACTGTCTAGTTATTCACACATACTGTCTAGTTATTCACACACACTGTCTAGTTATTCACACATACTGTCTAGTTATTTACACATACTGTCTAGTTATTTACACATACTGTCTAGTTATTTACACATACTATCTAGTTATTCACACATACTGTCTAGTTATTTACACATACTGTCTAGTTATTCACACATACTGTCTAGTTATTTACACATACTGTCTAGTTATTTACACATACTATTTAGTTATTTACACATACTGTCTAGTTATTTACACATACTGTCTAGTTATTTACACATACTATCTAGTTATTTACACATACTGTCTAGTTATTTACACATACTGTCTAGTTATTTACACATACTGTCTAGTTATTTCCACATACTATCTAGTTATTTACACATACTATCTAGTTATTTACACATACTATCTAGTTATTTACACATACTGTCTAGTTATTTACACACACTGTCTAGTTATTTACACATACTGTCTAGTTATTCACACATACTGTCTAGTTATTCACACACACTGTCTAGTTATTCACACATACTGTCTAGTTATTCACACACACTGTCTAGTTATTCACACATACTGTCTAGTTATTCACACATACTGTCTAGTTATTCACACACACTGTCTAGTTATTCACACACACTGTCTAGTTATTAACACATACTGTCTAGTTATTTACACATACTGTCTAGTTATTTACACATACTGTCTAGTTATTTACACATACTGTCTAGTTATTTACACATACTGTCTAGTTATTTATACATACTGTCTAGTTATTTACACATACTGTCTAGTTATTTACACATACTGTCTAGTTATTTACACATACTGTCTAGTTATTTACACATACTGTCTAGTTATTTACACATACTGTCTAGTTATTTACACATACTGTCTAGTTATTTACACATACTGTCTAGTTATTTACACACACTGTCTAGTTATTTACATAAATATTCAGGTTATATCTGGGTATTATCTTTATTTTATGTTTATTGATAACATTATTTCCTCTGGAAGGTATTACACCCACGTAGCCGGAGATGGTGGGTTCCAGGAGCGGTGGTGGGTTCCAGGAGCGGTGGTGGGTTCCAGGAGCGGTGGTGGGTTCCAGGAGCGGTGGTGGGTTCCAGGAGCGATGGTGGGTTCCAGGGGCGGTGGTGGGTTCCAGGAGCGGTGGTGGGTTCCAGGAGCGGTGGTGGGTTCCAGGGGCGGTGGTGGGTTCCAGGAGCGGTGGTGGGTTCCAGGAGCGGTGGTGGGTTCCAGGAGCGGTGGTGGGTTCCAGGAGCGGTGGTGGGTTCCAGGAGCGGTGGTGGGTTCCAGGAGCGGTGGTGGGTTCCAGGGGCGGTGGTGGGTTCCAGGAGCGGTGGTGGGTTCCAGGAGCGGTGGTGAGCGGTGGTGGGTTCCAGGAGCGGTGGTGGGGGAGCGGTGGTGGGTTCCAGGAGCGGTGGTGGGTTCCAGGAGCGGTGGTGGGTTCCAGGAGCGGTGGTGGGTTCCAGGAGCGGTGGTGGGTTCCAGGAGCGGTGGTGGGTTAGCGGTGGTGGGTTCCAGGAGCGGTGGTGGGTTCCAGGAGCGGTTGGTGGGTTCCAGGAGCGGTGGTGGGTTCCAGGAGCGGTGGTGGGTTCCAAGGTTCCATGAGCGGTGGTGGGTTCCAGGAGCGATGGTGGGTTCCAGCGGAGGTGGTGGGTTCCAGGAGCGGTGGTGGGTTCCAGGAGCGGTGGTGGGTTCCAGGAGCGGTGGTGGGTTCCAGGAGCGGTGGTGGGTTCCAGGAGCGGTGGTGGGTTCCAGGAGCGGTGGTGGGTTCCAGGGGCGGTGGTGGGTTCCATGAGCGGTGGTGGGTTCCAGGAGCGGTGGTGGGTTCCAGGAGCGGTGGTGGGTTCCAGGAGCGATGGTGGGTTCCAGCGGTGGTGGGTTCCAGCGGTGGGAGCAGGAGCGGTGGTGGGTTCCAGGGGCGGTGGTGGGTTCCAAGGGCGGTGGTGGGTTCCAGGAGCGGTGGTGGGTTCCAGGAGCGGTGGTGGGTTCCAGGGGCGGTGGTGGGTTCCAAGCGCGGTGGTGGGTTCCAGGAGCGGTGGGGGGTTCCAGGAGCGGTGGTGGGTTTCCAGGAGCGGTGGTGGGTTCCAGGAGCGGTGGTGGGTTCCAGGAGCGGTGATGGGTTCCAGGAGCGGTGGTGGGTTCCAGGGGCGGGGGTGGGTTCCAGGAGCGGTGGTGGGTTCCAGGAGCGGTGGTGGGTTCCAGGATGGGTTCCAGGAGCGGTGGTGGGTTCCAGGAGCGGTGGGTTGAGCGGTGGTGGGTTCCAGGAGCGGTGGTGGGTTCCAGGAGCGGTGGTGGGTTCCAGGAGCGGTGGTGAGTTCCAGAAGCGGTGGTGGGTTCCAGGAGCGGTGATGTGTTCCAGGAGCGGTGGTGGGTTCCAGGGGCGGGGGTGGGTTCCAGGGGCGGTGGTGGGTTCCAGGAGCGGTGGTGGGTTCCAGGAGCGGTGGTGGGGGTTCCAGCGGTGGTGGGTTCCGGTGATGGGTTCCAGGGGCGGGGGTGGGTTCCAGGGGCGGTGGTGGGTTCCAGGGGCGGTGGTGGGTTCCATGAGCGGTGGTGGGTTCCAGGAGCGGTGGTGGGTTCCAGGAGCGGTGGTGGGTTCCAGGAGCGGTGGTGGGTTCCAGGAGCGGTGGTGGGTTCCAGGGGCGGTGGTGGGTTCCAGGAGCGGTGGTGGGTTCCAGGAGCGGTGGTGGGTTCCAGGAGCGGTAGTGGGTTCCAGAAGCGATGGTGGGTTCCAGGAGCGGTGATGCGTTCCAGGAACGGTGGTGGGTTCACTGAGCGGTGGTGGGCTCCAGGGACGGTGGTGGATTCCAGGGGTTGTGGTGGGTTCCAGGGGTGGTGGTGGGTTCCAGGAGCGGTGATGGGTTCCAGGGGTGGGCTCCGAGGACACCCTTGTGCTCCATTATCAAAGGGCGTAGCAACCAAATTTTGTTGGGAAGATTTCACTTGGCTGACATATAAGTTTAAGTGGGAGTGCATGTTGTGGCTGAGTCTTCCACTGTCTCTCTCAGCTTAATGATTCTGCCACTGAAGTCTTTTATTAATGATTCTGGGGGAAGGGTGGAGGGGTAGAGGAGAAAGGAAGAAGGGGAGGGAGATAAAAGTAATACCGAGACAGATTATCTCTCTGTCTCTGTCTCTCTCTCTCTCTCTCTCTCTCTCTAATGTGAGTAGTCACGAAACGCTTGGAATTTCTCTATTCTTTCAGAGTGGTTGTTTTGTATATATACACACACACATATATATATATATATATATATATATATATATATATATATATATATATATATATATATATATATATATATATATATATATATATATATATATATATATATATATATATATATATATATATATATATATATATGTATATATATATATATAAATATATATATATATATATATATATATATATATATATATATATATATATATATATAAACAAACACTGATCTCTGGCTGAAGGAGACTCGAACCTACGAACCATAGGACAAGGTACGCAGTGCTTTACCAATCTACCCACACTGGACCAATACCTTGGCGTGTAGCATGAGCTATACGTTTGATCCAAGGCAGCCAGCTTTCAGGGAGAAGGCTTACAGCTTTTCATCTCATCCCCTGCATGCATCAGCCTTATTCACCCTCGTGTACAGGTGACATGCAGCCTTACTGACCCTCGTGTACAGGTGACATGCAACCTTTCTGACCCTCGTGTACAGGTGACATGCAGCCTTACTGACCCTCGTGTACAAGTGACATGCAGCGTTATTGACACTCGTGTACAGGTGACATGCAGCCTTACTGACCCTCGTGTACAGGTGACATGCAGCCTTATTGACTCTCGTGTACAAGTGACATGCAGCCTTACTGACCCTCGTGTACAAGTGACATGCAGCCTTACTGACCCTCGTGTACAAGTGACATGCAGCCTTACTGACCCTCTTGTACAAGTGACATGCAGCCTTACTGACCCTCGTGTACAAGTGACATGCAGCCTTACTGACCCTCTTGTACAAGTGACATGCAGCCTTACTGACCCTCTTGTACAAGTGACATGCAGCCTTACTGACCCTCTTGTACAAGTGACATGCAGTCTGACATGCAGCAACAAGAAACACTTGTCCTGTTTCCTGACGAATCATACCTACCTACCTACCTACCTACCTATCTACCTACCTACCTACCTACCTACCTACCTACCTACCTACCTACCTACCTACCTACCTACCTACCTTCCTACCTACCTACCTACCTACCTACCCACCTACCTTCCTACCTACTTACCTACCTACCTACCTACCTACCTACCTTCCTACCTACCTACCTACCTACCTACCTACCTACAACCTACCTTCCTACCTACTGAATAACATATAGGATATATATACTGACAGGTATATTTCTCTCGGCGAGTATATACCCTTAGTTGAATTTAATACCTATTTTAGGGATTAAATTATTCTTGTCTGGTTGTGTAAAGGTCACCTGGAGCCTTAATGACCCCTAGTGTAGTCGAGAGACTTTAAAAAAACATTAACCCACCAACCAGAATAACATACCTCACGAAATAACATATATACCTCACGAAATAACATATATACCTCACGAAATAACATGCATAGCTCACAGAAAAACATACATACCTCACAGAATAACATACATACCTCACGAAATAACGTATGTACCTCACGAAATAACATATATACCTCACGAAATAACATACCTCACGAAATAAGAGTACACAAAGGTGAAAGAACGACCGTGGATGATCGTCGCCCAGCTGAACGAGGACTAAGGTCCCCCAGGAGCTACACGATGAATTGCAAACTGATTCTCCTGACCTTTTTTTTCCCTGCGTAGCAGAGTAAATAATTAACTCTGAATAAAACATTGTATCCCGAAATGAGCGATAATTTTGGAGGTTAAAATTAGTTTTGTTTCGATTTCGTTATTTTTTCTCATTTTCAGAATTTTGCGTATTCATGGCTTTTGGTTATGTATGAAGTACATTGGGTGGAAATCTAGCTTGAGACGTTTCGGTTCTTGAAAGAAACCTTCTTCAGAATCTAAGACTTCATGTTGAGAGGGATGACACTTGTTTTTCAGGAAGGAGCGGCAGGGGTCCCCCTGTTGCCAGGGAAGACAAGGTGTATTGTAGGTAGAGCGACGGGCGACGGGTGGCAGAAGGAGAGATGTATACACCGCAGCAACAGACACCAGAGACAACGGAGATGGGGAGGAGAGAGGAAGGGAAGAATAAGAGCCGGAGGACAGAGATGGGAGCCGAGGATAGAAGAGGAAAAAGAAGATGTGGAATAGGAGAAAAGATAAGAAAGTGGTAATGGTAAGAAGAGGAGGAAAGGCAGGAAGACGAGAAGAAGAGGTGGAAAATGAGAGGAAAGACATGGAAACAGGAGGAACAAGAGGTAAAAAAAAAAGGGGGCAGAGATGGAAGAGGTGAAAAATGAGAGGGAAGAGACGGAAAGAGGAGGAGAAAAAGGCTGGGAAAAGGGAAATGAAAAGAAGATGGAAAAAGTTTATTGGAAGGAAATGTTTTTCAGAGAAAGGTTGAGAAAGGTAAACGTGAATGGAACATGAAAAATACTGAGAAGGAAAGAGGGGACTGAAAGACAAGAACGGCATAACACAGTGAGAAAAGGACTGTAGAAGATGAAGGAGTGCATTGTGGACTGGGGTGGGAGGAGATGTTAGACAGAGGGATGATAAGCAAGAGGGAGAGTGATGAATAGAAAGAGAAGGATGAAAATGGAAAGGGAGAGGAGTGAAGTGGGAAATGGGAGAGATGTGTGGAAGTATACAGGATGGGAATGAGACATCGCTTCAACGTGGTTCCTCTGAAGATGTTTACACCAGCACTCAGTCTTACACCAGCACTCAGTCTTACACCAGCACTCAGTCTTACACCAGCACTCAGTCTTACACCAGCACTCAGTCTTACACCAGCACTCAGTCTTACACCAGTACTCAGTCTTACACCAGCACTCAGTCTTACACCAGTACTCAGTCTTGCACCAGCACTCAGTCTTACACCAGCACTCAGTCTTACACCAGTACTCAGTCTTGCACCAGCACTCAGTCTTACACCAGCACTCAGTCTTACACCAGCACTCAGTCTTACACCAGCACTCAGTCTTACACCAGCACTCAGTCTTACACCAGCACTCAGTCTTACACCAGCACTCAGTCTTACACCAGCACTCAGTCTTACACCAGCACTCAGTCTTACACCAGCACTCAGTCTTACACCAGCACTCAGTCTTACACCAGCACTCAGTCTTACACCAGCACTCAGTCTTACACCAGCACTCAGTCTTACACCAGCACTCAGTCTTACACCAGCACTCAGTCTTACACCAGCACTCAGTCTTACACCAGCACTAAGTCTTACACCAGCACTCAGTCTTACACCAGCACTCAGTCTTACACCAGCACTCAGTCTTACACCAGCACTCAGTCTTACACCAGCACTCAGTCTCAGCACTCAGTCTTACACCGGCACTCACACTCAGTCTTACACCAGCACTCACTCAGTCTTACACCAGCACTAAGTCTTACACCAGCACTAAGTCTTACACCAGCACTCAGTCTTACACCAGCACTCAGTCTTACACCAGCACTCAGTCTTACACCAGCACTCAGTCTTACACCAGCACTCAGTCTTACACCAGCACTCAGTCTTACACCAGCACTCAGTCTTACACCAGCACTCAGTCTTACACCAGCACTCAGTCTACTCAGTCTTACACCAGCACTAAGTCTTACACCAGCACTCAGTCTTACTCAGTCTTACACCAGCACTCAGTCTTACACCAGCACTCAGTCTTACACCAGCACTCAGTCTTACACCAGCACTCAGTCTTACACCAGCACTCAGTCTTACACCAGCACTCAGTCTTACACCAACACTCAGTCTTACACCAGCACTCAGTCTTACACCGGTACTCGGTCTTACACCAGCACTCAGTCTTGCACCAGCACTCAGTCTTACACCAGCACTCAGTCTTACACCAGCACTCAGTCTTACACCAGCACTCAGTCTTACACCAGCACTAAGTCTTACACCAGCACTCAGTCTTACACCAGCACTCAGTCTTACACCAGCACTAAGTCTTACACCAGCACTCAGTCTTACACCAGCACTCAGTCTTACACCAGCACTCAGTCTTACACCAGCACTCAGTCATACACCAGCACTCAGTCTTACAAAAGCATTCAGTCTTATTCCAGCACTCAGTCTTACACCAGCACTCAGTCTTACACCAGCACTCAGTCTTACACCAGCACTCAGTCATACACCAGTCTTACACCAACACTCAGTCTCAGTCTTACACCAACACTCAGTCTTACACCAGTACTCAATCTTACACCAGCACTCAGTCTTACACCAGTACTCAGTCTTACACCAGCACTCAGTCATACACCAGCACTCAGTCTTACAAAAGCATTCAGTCTTATTCCAGCACTCAGTCTTACACCAACAATTAGTCTTACACCAGTACTCAGTCTTACACCAACACTCAGTCTTACACCAGTACTCAGTCTTACACCAGCACTCAGTCTTACACCAGCACTCAGTCTTACACCAGCACTCAGTCTTACACCAGCTATCAGTCCTACACCAGTACTCAGTCTTATATCAGCACTCAGTCTTACACCAGCACTCAGTCTTACACCAGCTCTCAATCTTACACCAGCACTCAGTCTTACACCAGTTCTCAGTCTTACACCAGCTATCAGTCTTACACCAGCACTCAGTCTTACACCAGCTCTCAATCTTACACCAGCACTCAGTCTTACACCTGCACTCAGTCTTACACCAGCACTCAGTCCTACACCAGTACTCAGTCTTATATCAGCACTCAGTCTTACACCAGCTCTCAATCTTACACCAGCACTCAGTCTTACACCAGTTCTCAGTCTTACACCAGCTATCAGTCTTACACCAGCACTCAGTCTTACACCAGCTCTCAATCTTACACCAGCACTCAGTCTTACACCAGTTCTCAGTCTTACACCAGCTATCAGTCTTACACCAGCACTCAGTCTTACACCCGCTCTCAGTCTTACACCAGCACTCAGTCTTACACCAGCACTCAGTCCTACACCAGCACTCAGTCTTACACCGGTACTCAGTCTTACACCAGCACTCAGTCTTACACCAGCACTCAGTCTTACACCGGTACTCAGCCTTACACCAGCACTCAGTCTTGCACCAGCACTCAGTCTTACACCAGCACTCAGTCTTACACCAGCACTCAGTCCTACACCAGCACTCAGTCTTACACCGGTACTCAGTCTTACACCAGCACTCAGTCTTGCACCAGCACTCAGTCTTACACCAGCACTCAGTCTTACACCGGTACTCAGTCTTACACCAGCACTCAGTCTTGCACCAGCACTCAGTCTTGCACCAGCACTCAGTCATACACCAGCACTCAGTCTTACACCGGTACTCAGTCTTACACCAGCAGTCAGTCTTACACCAGGATTCAGTCATACACCAGCAATCAGTCTTACACCAGCACTCAGTCTTGCACCAGCACTCAGTCTTACACCAGCACTCAGTCTTACACCAGCACTCAGTCTTGCACCAGCACTGTCTTACACCAGCACTCAGTCTTACACCAGCACTCAGTCTTGCACCAGCACTCAGTCTTACACCAGCACTCAGTCTTACACCAGCACTCAGTCTTACACCAGTACTCAGTCTTACACCAGCACTCAGTCTTACACCAGCACTCAGTCTTACACCAGCACTCAGTCTTGCACTAGCACTGTCTTACACCAGCACTCAGTCTTACACCAGCACTCAGTTTTGCACCAGCACTCAGTCTTACACCAGCACTCAGTCTTACACCAGCACTCAGTCTTACACCAGTACTCAGTCTTACACCAGCACTCAGTCTTACACCAGTACTCAGTCTTACACCAGCACTCAGTCTTGCACCAGCAGTCAGTCTTGCACTAGCACTCAGTCTTACACCAGCACTCAGTCTTGCACCAGCACTCAGTCTTACACCAGCACTCAGTCTTACACCAGTACTCAGTCTTACACCAGCACTCAGTCTTACACCAGCACTCAGTCTTACACCAGCACTCAGTCTTACACCAGCACTCAGTCTTGCACCAGCACTGTCTTACACCAGCACTCAGTCTTACACCAGCACTCAGTCTTGCACCAGCACTCAGTCTTACACCAGCACTCAGTCTTACACCAGCACTCAGTCTTACACCAGTACTCAGTCTTACACCAGCACTCAGTCTTACACCAGCACTCAGTCTTACACCAGCACTCAGTCTTACACCAGCACTCAGTCTTACACCAGCACTCAGTCTTGCACCAGCACTCAGTCTTACACCAGCACTCAGTCTTGCACCAGCACTCAGTCTTACACCAGCACTCAGTCTTACACCAGCACTCAGTCTTACACCAGCACTCAGTCTTGCACCAGCACTCAGTCTTGCACCAGCACTCAGTCTTGCACCAGCACTCAGTCTTGCACCAGCACTCAGTCTTGCACCAGCACTCAGTCTTACACCAGCACTCAGTCTTACACCAGCACTCAGTCTTGCACCAGCACTCAGTCTGCTGTAATCACCAGGAATTTCAGCTTAGCCGTGGTTAATCTTGGCTGTACTTGATAAGATTCCAATGGACGAAAGACGAGTATTTAGACGAAATTTATTTTTTTAATAAAAATTCCTACAAAGCCTCTGATATTTTATGGCAATACACTTTGAAAATGTATATTGCTCTATCTTTAATATTAGAGAATAACATTTTTCTCCCACGTCAATCCCAGTAATATTTATTGATAAAAATCACTTTGTGATAATCTGAAAATCAAATGATTAGTTTTTTTTATCTATGAGCATTAATAAATATATAGCCATCTCAATTTTTTCGTATTGATAAAGTGATTTACCCATAATTTGATCTAGTCATTATTTCAATTTTTTCCCCCGTGTGGAGTGTTTTCAGTACTTGTGTCAACGTCTGTATTTTCTGAAATGATATATAAGTTCGAGGAACGATTAAAATCTTTAAATGAGACTCTCACTATATCGATAAAGTGAGGGAGGGTTACCCACATGAGTATTGCTCCTACACTATGTGGTTAAATCGGTACAGTTATGGATTTGCAATTGCAAGGACTCTTGTTGGAACCCCGGCAATCATTACCCAAAATTTTGGAATCAGAGGAATATTCTCATACGAGTGATGTTTTATAGACCCAAATTGTGTTTTTCTTCAACACTGTTACATTTTATCCTCTAAAAAAGTACACAGACTCCATAAAATCTCTTTCCCCGACTAACGACATCTCTGGAAAAAAGGGAACTGTATTCACGGAGGCAAAACAGGGGAATGTACCAGCGTATAGTTTACCCAACATTTTTAAAGCACTGGCTTCAAACATCGACTATGGCAAACAACATGAAGCTGCCCAGTCAACATGCTTCCACTCGACAAAGCTCTACACAGATAAAAACTTCTTTTTTTCGATAAAATCCTGCTCTGTACGACTGTATTCTTCAAAACTGTTGTAGGCACTACGTCTCTCCATCTTTCACCCATCACATGCTATAAGAATCTACCGATCAGCCATAGAGGAAAACACAAATCTGTAATCTTTGGTGCACAGTGTACTGAGAATTTGTTCATCCACTGAATATCAGGGGCCCCCAATCTGGGTTCTTTAACCCACTATATGCTACGAGAATTTTCTGATAATTTTCTGCTTCTGAATGTTGAGTAGCTGGCCTGATGCCTGAAGGTTCCGTCGTCATAACATGTAAAATCCGCAGCACAAGCAAGTCCCGCAAAACTTATTGCCTCTGGCAGTGAATTAAACTCGACCTGCAGGAGAAAACATCGAAGCTACAAGAATGGAAAGCTTTCATGCGCGTCATTTGTAAATCCCTGGTTGAAGAATGACACACTTGCAAATCTTTATTATGGAAACGTTCTGCCAGCCAGTGGCTTCTTCAGTCCAATACGGTTGGAAGATGAGGAGCTTGAGA
>NC_091338.1:3202276-3204776 GCF_038502225.1 Cherax quadricarinatus
ATTTGCTGGACCAGGTGTCCAGTCTGTCCAGGTCTCTTTGAAGTCCTGCCTGGTCCTCATCAGATTTAATTCTCCTCATTAACTTCACATCATCTGCAAACAGGGACACTTCTGAGTCTAACCCTTCCATCATGTCGTTCACATATACCAAAAATAGCACTGGTCCTAGGACCGACCCCTGTGGTACGCCGCTCGTCACAGGTGCCCACTGTGATACATCATTACGTACCATGACTCGTTGTTGCCTCCCTGTCAGGTATTCTCTGATCCATTGCAGTGCCCTTCCTGTTATATGCGCCTGATGCTCTAGCTTCTGCACTAATCTCTTGTGAGGAACTGTGTCAAAGGCCTTCTTGCAGTCCAAGAAGATGCAATCAACCCACCCCTCTCTCTCTTGTCTTACTTCTGTTATTTTATCATAAAACTCCAGAAGGTTTGTGACACAAGATTTGCCTTCCGTGAATCCGTGCTGGTTGGCATTTATACTCCTGTTCCGTTCCAGGTGCTCCACCACTCTCCTCCTGATAATCTTCTCCATAATTTTGCATACTATACACGTCAATGACACAGGTCTATAGTTTAGTGCCTCTTTTCTGTCTCCTTTTTTAAAAATGGGAACTACATTTGCCGTCTTCCATACCTCAGGTAGTTGCCCAGTTTCCAGGGACGTGTTGAAGATTGTGGTAAGTGGCACGCACAACATATCTGCTCCCTCTCTAAGGACCCACGGGGAGATGTTGTCCGGTCCCATTGCCTTTGAGGTATCGATGTCCCTTAGCAGTTTCTTCACCTCCTCCTCATCTGTATGTATGTCGTCCAACACTTGTTGGTGTATTCCTTGCTGGTGTCCCCATCTGGTCTGTCTCCCCAGAGTCCTTCCTGTCTCTACTGTAAATACTTCCTTAAATCTCGTGTTGAGCTCCTCACATACCTCTTGATCGTTTCTTGTGAGTTCTCCACCTTCTTTCCTCAGCCTTATCACCTGGTCCTTGACTGTTGTCTTCCTCCTAATGTGGCTATACAGCAGTTTGTGTGTATGCGTGTGTATGTGTATGCGTGTGTGTGTGTATACGTGTGTGTGTAACATGGCGGAAAGAATAGACGCCGAAGTGTCCCTGTTTGCAAATTATGTGAAGTTATTGAGGATAATTAAATAGGATGAGGATCAGACAGGTCTACAAAGAGACCTGGACAGGCTGGACACCTGGTCCAGCAACTGGCTCCTAAAATTTAACCCTGCCAAATGCAAAGTCATGAAGATCGGGAAGGGCAAAGAAGACCTCTAAGTGGCCAAAGACTGCTAACCTCACTCAAGGAAAAGGATCTTGGGGTGAGAATAATACCGAGCACATCTCCTGAGGAGCACATCAACCAGATAACTGCTGTATCATATGGGCGCCTGGCAAACCTGAGATTAGCGTTCCGATACCTCAGCAAGGAATCGTTCAAAACTCTGTGCACCGTGTGCGTCAGGCCTATACTGGTGTTACAAAAAACGCGATTCTAAAAGCTTAGAGATCTCCAGTGAATACTAGAAAGGACTGCCCTTCTAGCATCCAGCCTGTTACTGGGTTTTCGTAACAAGTAGTCAGTATCCTTGTCCAATTATCCATTAAAATTCAGTATGGTTCAATAGCTTTTTAGGATTACAACTGGTAGGCCACTAACTAGAGAAATTAAAATTTAATAAATTTATTAAGTCTATAAGTTGTCTAGAGGTATATTATCAAAGTAAATTAAGTCACAGCAATCAAAATAAAATCAATCTCTCGAGTTCAATATTATTGTGCTGAAAGCACATATCACATTTATAATTCTTAAGTACCGTCAGGTACATTAACATTTAATAAGATATTACAAATATGTACAAGTGTGTGTATGCGTGTAAGTGCTCTTAAGTAGTTAGCTATGTCTCAAGACTCGAATAAGACTTAAACAAATGACTGACAAAGTCCTCAAATAAACTAACTTCTTGACCGACTGGCAACCCGAACAGTCTGCTTGAACAACAAAGAATGCTAAGCCCAATAGCAATGCAATATCAAGCGACTGCAACACAGAATCAGGAACTGGGGAATAATATAACGACACTAAGTAGGGACCATCAGCAGATCCTCCACAAAAGTTACAAAACTCCCATACCACTGAATCTATGTTCAGCATAGGAAAAACGCGACTGTGACAATACACAGAAACCAGTACAAAATTAGGTCAGAAGCTATAGCTAAGGACCTGAGATGTTCAGAGTGTCTATGTGACACACAACCTCAATACAACGTCGAAAATCACAAAGTCTATACAATGTTCTGTGAACAAAGTTCTACAGAACTAACAAGAATAATGAGACAGACAATCTGTCCAACCAGCAAGCGAGTCTCGAGCAGACTGAAAACTTCACGAGAGGTGAGGACACCCCCCCCCCTCGATCACGTGATAGCTACGTGGACAACTGCAGCTCAGAAGCCGGCAGTATAACGAGCGACAAGCGATAATTACAGTA
>NC_091338.1:3207276-3254776 GCF_038502225.1 Cherax quadricarinatus
GATCTGGGTTGTAATTATTTTGAGTGTCTGGGTGCGCTCTGAGTCATAACTCTCAGTGTTACACTTCTCTCTTTGTGTGAGAGCTTAAGGAAGCACCAGAGAGCTCTTCTTCCTGGCTGGCTTGAGCCGGTTGGCTGGCTTGAATTAAGCCAGTTGGCTGACGAGATACAGGCCATCTGTGATACGTGAAACAACTAAGTTTCTGATGTGAAATAGCTTACGCAAAATCAGCCATCCGGCTGTGTGTGTGTGTGTGTGTGTGTGTGTGTGTGTGTGTGTGTGTGTGTGTGTGTGTGTGTGTGTGTGTGTGTGTGTGTGTGTGTGTGTGTGTGTGTGTGTGTGTGTTTATGTGTGTGTGTACTCACCTATTTGTGGCTGCATTGGCCGATACTCAGCTCCTGGCCCCGCCTCTTCACTAATCACTACTAGGTCCTCTCTCTGCTCCCTGAGCTTTGTCATACCTCGTCTTACAGCTATGTATGATTCCTGCCTCCACTACATCACTTGCCAGACTATTCCACTTCCTGACTACTCTATGACTGAAGAAATACTTCCTAACATCCCTTTGACTCATCTGAGTCTTCAGCTTTCAATTGTGATACCTTGTTTCTGTGTCCCATCTCTGGAACATCCTGTCTCTGTTCATCTTATCTATTCCTCGCAGTATTTTGTATGTCGTTATCATGTCTTCCGTAACCCTCCTGTCCTCCAGTGTCGTCAGACCGATTTCCCTTAACCTTTCTTCGTAGGACATTCCCCTTAGCTCTGGAACTAACCTTGTCGCAAACCTTGCACTTTCTCTAATTTCATGACGTTCTTGACCAAGTGTGGGTTCCAAACTGGTGCTGCATACTCCAGTATGGGCCTGACGTACACGGTGTTTGCCAGTCGCCAATGTGCTGCAGCAGTTATCTAGTTGATGTGTGCTTCCGGAGACATGCTCGGTATTGTACTCACCCCAAGATCTTTCTCCTTGAGTGAGGTTTGCAGTCTTTGGCCACCTAGCCTATACTCTACTATGTAACTCTACTATGTAATCAAAGCTCAGAACTACGTGATCACTAGCTCCAAGGAGCCTCTCATATGTGATGTCCTCAATGTCTGAACTGCTCAGGGTGAACACAAGGTCCAGTCTTCCTGGTTCATCCTCCCCTCTCTCTCTGGTAGTGTCCCTCACATGTTGATGCATGAGGTTTTCCAGTATCACATCCATCATCTTGGCTCTCCATGTTTCGGGACCCCCATGTGGCTCCAGTGAGTGTGTGTGTGTATGTGCGTCTGTGCGCAAGCAAATGCGCAGGTGCGTGCGAGTGCGCTGGCGATCGTGTATGTTCTTACCAAAACATACATAGGTTACTTTCCTCTCTAATCTCATTTAATCATCTGACAGAGCAGGGAAAGAAATATTCCTCCTAAGTTGTGAGGTCATGAAGCTGGAATCCACGTACACACTGCGTCCCTCAGAAGTTAATCTGTGAGCATGAAGCATAAAGTTAACTTTCTCGGGACGCACAGTACAACATGAGTGTGAACAGCGCATTACGTGCTCCAGAAGCCTTGCTGAATGACCCGATATATGTACAGTATATTAATGAATGGTGTATTATACTTACGGGGTATCTATGGGACGGCGTATCACACATATCAAACGTCTTCACGAACAAGAACTCATGCAAAATTAAGTCCTTTTTATAATTTTCTCTATTGCGTTTAAAGATATATTATTTTTTCATTTATGTTAATGAAAAAATTAATAATTATGTACTAAAAGAAACTTAGAAAACTTACCTAACCTTATTATAACACTCGCAATTTAATTTATCCTAATCCAACTAAATATATTTTAGATAAGTTTATAATAATTTAATAATAAACAAACACAATGAAACACTTTTTTCGTTAGGTTCAGAATGATTTTTTGGATGATTATTGCATACACAAATTTTCGCTTACCTTATACGGTGGTTCGTAGGTTCGAGTCTCCTTCGACCTGAGATTAGTGTTTGTGAATACTTTGCTTGTTCTGCGAAATAATATATTCTCACCAGTCGAGCAACTAGACACGGTGGTCGTGAACTACGTAAAAATCTAAGTTAAGACAGGCATCAAGTGCTGGCTATATATAAAGATGGGCGGGGGTTGGAGCCCGTGCGGAGTGGTCAGACAGACAGCACCTCCCATACATCGCTCGTCGCCCTGACAAACACAGTATTTCATCTGCATCGTGATTCCAGGTTTGTGGTGTCGTCAGCTGTTTCCTGGGAGAGGTAGAGAGAAGCGAGGCACTGCTAGCTGTCAGTTTCTTTCATGATGGAGGGAGACATTGAGATGGTTACCAGTTAACAGAATTGGACAACGAATTATCGTTGGAACGACTCTGAAATGGATAGATTAATACACAAATAACCCGCAGATAGAAGAGAGGAGCTTACGACGACGTTTCGGTCCGACTTGGACCGAAACGTCGTCGAAAGCTCCTCTCTTCTATGTGCGGGTTATTTGTGTATCGTTTCAATCACTATATTGTGCCTTTTTGGTTATTTATAGATTAATATTATGATTCTTAATCTGTGTCTTAATATTAAGAGTTAAGAGATGTGGCACCACTGGCAAATATGGCCGAAGATGGTACAGCGTCTTGCAAGGAAATAACACGATGTCAGAAGTGATAAGGGAAGACAGGTAATATGTCGGAACAGGTGAAGGAATGAGGAGAAAACGGTGATGCGACATGGCAGACATAATGTAGGGAGGAGGCAGTAACGCAACACCTGCATGAACAAGACCTGGTATTTCCTGATCGCATCCCGTGTGTTTCTTCCGGGTGTTTCTTCAGCACGGCTTCCTGGTAAACTATTGTTGGAGCGCTTAGCAATAATCACCGCAGTCTCCTGTCCCACCACCACCACATCCGTTTCCATCGACCTCCAACATCTGAAGCAAAAATATCTTCGCCATGCTCTCACCTCCAACTGCAGATCCTGAAAAAACAACTACAATAACTTTAAAATAATACATCCTGCGAAGTAGAAAGGAATTCAGAACAAATGTCTCGAAATTGCTGTAGTTATTAGGGTATTTTGTAAATCGGAGCTCATATGAGTCTTCATATTATAACTTCAAAGGTTGCTCTGTAAATGTTTTAAAATGTCTGGTAAAATGTCTCGTAAAATATCTCGAAATAAGTTTTGTAAATGTTTTGCAAAATGTATGCGGACCCGTGTCACCAAGAAGGCTGAAATTCGTCTTGAGGAAAGTTGCTGAGGAAATTGAAGAGGTTAATGGAGGTACTAGAGGACATAGCGTTCAACCTTCACTGAATAACCTTCTTGTTTCCCCAAGGTAGCTTTCACTAAGCTAGTTGATTCCCCAAGGTAGCTTTCACTGTCTAAGCTATTTGATTCCCCAAGGTATCTTTGACTAAGATGATTCCCCAAGGTATGTTTGACTAAGTTGATTCCCCAAGGTATCTTTGACTAAGATGATTCTCCAAGGTATGTTTGACTAAGTTGATTCCCCAAGGTATCTTTGACTAACTTGATTCCCCAAGGTATCTTTGACTAAGTTGATTCCCCAAGGTATCTTTGACTAAGTTGATTCCCCAAGGTAGCTTTCACTGGCTAAGCTAGTTGACTCCCCAGTATAGCTTTCACTAACTAAGCATGCTGTTTTCCCCAAGGCAGCTTTCACAGGTTAAGTTTGGTGATTCCCACGACAGTTTCCGCTTCACTTATTGATTCATTTCAACCGAATTCTGTTTTGACGTCAATGATGTTAAATAAAAAAAAACGTATAATAATTTTCTTCGCCTTACACCAATTGTTTAAAATGTAACATTTTTAACATTTACCTTACTGAAGGCATTTTTAATTTGAAAACATTTTTAAAAGTAATTTGTCGAGAATCTTGGACCAAAAATATAACTTAAAATTTTCCTTCAGATTTCATACATCAAAGAAGCACTAAAAGTCTGTAACACATATTTTCCAGTAAGAGGATTTTGTCTAAAGAAAATACTTAGATTTTGTTTCTTTATTTCCTTTTCTGGTCTTTTGTTTAGCGGCTTCGCTCTTTCTGAGCCCCAGATGTGTGCATGTCGGTACCTCTTGTTAACTTTCAAAGATGCCACAGAGAGGGTTTAGAGCTTCAGGGCATCACACACACACACACACACACACACACACACACACACACACACACACACACACACACACACACACACACACACACACACACACACACACACACACACACACACACACACACACACACACACAATATCACATCTGACTGTGGTAAAGGTTTTTTCTCGGAACTAAAAGGACACAAGTTTGACTTTTGGGTTAGCACGTATACATTTGGATTTATATTTACGATTATCTTATTTAGGTTACTTGCTTAATGTGTCCGGTATCTTATTTTAATTAATAAAAATACTTTGACGTATCCCATAGATTATTATTTAACGTAATTTTGGGGTACTGTTTGTTTGAATACTGGACGTTTTAATGAGTACCTTTGGGGCATTTCCAGTGTAACTTTGCCTGTGGCAGAGGACAACCTTTGGTTTAGTCAGTTTCGTTCAAAATGTCACTGTCGCGGCCCAAATCCCACCGGCACTGTCGTAATGCCCACCGCTGTCACTGTCGTCACTGCCACCAGTGTCGTCACTGTTCCTGTCACCACCTCAGCAGACGGGGAAAGGTTTAGAGGCGGCGGTGGTGGCTGTGTTCACTGAGGCGGGACCTTCCCGATGAGTCAACAAACACATACCAGAAGGGCAGCTGCACCCCCTCACAGTGTGATGTTTCGTTAACCCTCCCACCTGCACCACCTACACTACCTGCAGCACCACCTGTACCACCTGCAGTATCACCTGCACCCCCTACACCACCTGCAGTACCAGATGTTTGGTAGAATAACCGAGAAAACGTTACGTAAAAGGACACAAGTGCAACTAATACGACATTTTATTGTGGCAACGTTTCGCTCTCCATTAGCTTTAACAAAGCTCCTGGAGAGCGAAACGTTGCCACAATAAAACGACGTATTAGCTACACGTGTGTCCAAGCTGACAGTGGCCTGAAGGAGTGGAGGGTGAGAGAAGGGGGAGGGATTTACCATTCCTAGCTCACACTTCTAGATCAAACACGGTAGTCCTTAATCTAGAAAGATAGTCTTGGTGTGGACTTTCAGGTCCTCTGGTATCTGCCTTTCCCGGTGTCCGGAAAAAAAAGCTAAAGGGGGAAAAAAGTCACAGAAAATAAGTCACCATTTTGGCTGGGAAAAGTCATATTTTGTTCAGGTTAGGTTGTGACGCTTTTTTCTGTGACCTTTTTTCTGTGACCTTTTTTCTGTGACTCTTTTCCTGTGACAGTTTTTCTTGGATCTGCCTTTTCCATGCACTCCCATGCTCTTCCATGCACTCCTATGCACTTCTATGCACTCTCATACACTCCCATGCACTATCATGCCCTCCCATGCAGTTTCATGCCCTCCCATGCACTTTCATGCCCTCCCATGCACTTTCATGCCCTCCCATGCACTTTCATGCCCTCCTATGCCCTTCCTCGCTGAAAGACGTACCGGGACCACAGGAAAAAGAATAGAGAACACGTTTCTCGCTTCAGGGGACTCTCGCTCTCACACACCATGGGAGACACCTGCAGTGCTCACACACCATGGGAGACACCTGCAGTGCTCACACACCATGGGAGACACATACAGTGCTCACACACCATGGGAGACACCTGCAGTGCTCACACACCATGGGAGACACCTGCAGTGCTCACACACCATGGGAGACACCTGCAGTGCTCACACACCATGGGAGACACCTGCAGTGCTCACACACCATGGGAGACACCTGCAGTGCTCACCATACGAGAAAAATACCTACAGATTTCACTATTTCCTACTGAGTCTCAGTCACTGCTGCTTAGTCACTGCTGCTCAGTCACTTTTGTTCAGTCACTGTTGTTCAGTCACTGCTGTCAGTCACTGTTGTTCAGTCACTGTTGTTCAGTCACTGCTGCTCAGTCACTTCTGCTCAGTCACTGTTGTTAAGTCACTCCTGTCAGTCACTGCTGCTCAGTCAGTGTTTTCCCAAAAGTACCGTAGCAGTGATTTTTTTCTTATTCGTTATTAAATACATTATTATAGATTAATGTAGCTTACACTTATCTAAATTATTAAGATGATAAAAAATACAAAAATGATGGAGCACTGCAGTAGGTCTACTGGATCATACTAGGCAGGTTCATCTCACACCCACCAACACCCTCCTATTCTTGCTAAACTTAAAATGGAGTAGCATTCGTGAGTTAATCGTGAATTGCACGAGATGAACGTTGTGAAAATGAATATAGGTTGTGAAGCAAGGGGATATGCCAGAGGATATGCCAGTTCATCGACAGTAACTCATCAGATGAACTCGTGCTCTACTCCGATATACCCTTTCCCTTTAGGGCGAGGGGAAACGCTTGCTCCATTATGTCTCCCCTCGGCTCAGAGGGAAGGCAGCTCCAGCACCTGCCTTACCTGTGTAGAAAAAGGCAACACGAGCCCAATTATCCAGTGTCTTCCCCGGGTAAGTGGAATAATGTTGACGATTCTCACCTTCGGGAGAGAGACGACATGTCTGTTTAGCAGTGTGTATGTAAGGCGGTAACCCTTACTCAATCCAGCACGCCCTTTCTACCTTTTCATCGCCTTTCTCTTCCCCTCTTCTTCACTTCTCCTCCTCCTACTTCTCCTCCTCTTCCTGTGCCCTTTCATCTTCCAACGCCTCTTCTCCCTTTGCCAATTTACATCTTCCTCTTTCGTCCCTCACTAGCCTTTTTTTCCTCCTCTCCCTCCTCCTCTTCCCCTCTTCTCCCTCCTCCTCTTCCCGTCTTCTCCCTCCTCCTCTCCTCCTCTTCTCCCTCCTCTTCCTCTCCTCTCCCTCCTCTCCTTATCCGTCTGCCAACATCTTACCTCAACATCTCTTAACCCGCTCCCACAGTCCTCATCAGCCCACAGGAAGAGCTTCACTACGCTGGGTCTGGTCTCGCGCCTTTCCCTCATGTTATCCCTTATGTTTCGTCCAAAAATTTCCCATTATATGTCTTCCCCTCATACCGGCCTCTCCTGACAATGTCATCAACGAATTGTTGACAGTACCTGCTAGGTGAAGCCTCTACCAGCCAGGTGAAGCCTCTACCAGCCAGGTAAAGTCTCTACCAGCCAGGTGAAGCCTCTACCAGCCAGGTGAAGCCTCTACCAGCCAGGTGAAGCCTCTACCAGCCAGGTGAAGCCTCTATCAGCCAGGTGAAGCCTCTATCAGCCAGGTGAAGCCTCTACCAGCCAGGTGTAGCCTCTACATGCCAGATGAAGTCTCTACCAGCCAGGTGAAGCCTCTACCAGCCAGGTGAAGCCTCTACCAGCTAGGTGAAGCCTCTACCAGCCAGGTGAAGCCTCTACCAGCCAGGTGAAGCCTCTACATGCCAGATGAAGCCTCTACCAGCCAGGTGAAGCCTCTACCAGCCAGGTGAAGCCTCTACCAGCCAGGTGAAGCCTCTACCAGCCAGGTGAAGCCTCTACCAGCCAGGTGAAGCCTCTACCAGCCAGGTAGAGGACACTGAGCACTTTCAAAACAAGAGAAATATTGCCAATGTTGACACTTTTCAAATCAGTTGCTTACCCTTGGCTTATAATAATAATAATAATAATAATAATAATAATAATAATAATAATAATAATAATAATAATAGTCTGCCAGGAGAGCAGTCTACCAGGAGAGCAGTCTACCAGGAGAGCAGTCTACCAGGAGAGCAGTCTACCAGGAGAGCAGTCTACCAGGAGAGCAGTCTGTCAGTTAATCAAACCCAGTCGGGTTCCAATCGGGTTTCCTTAATTGACAGTGCTTCCCCATGGCCCTAAAACCTGAAATCCGATGAGATAACAGTGACGTTGGCCTTTATGCGCCTCTGGTGGTGGGTTTTCAAATCAATGGGAACGGTGTCCACTCTTCTGTTATGGTGTTGTGGTCGAGATGGCGGGCTGTTCCACTTGCTCTTGTGTCTGACATGAAAATATTGAGAGACATCTAGTTTTATTTTTCATTTAGTGCATGTTGTGGAGAAATTTTCTCCAGGAGGGGGGTATCAGCCCCCTTCAGCCCCTTCAGCCCCTTCAGCCCCTTCAGCCCCTTTCAGCCCTGAGGGGCCCAGCCCTCTCAGAAGGGGCAAATATCTTGTTTACTGCTACAGTGAGTAATTGATCACAGATGCCGTACGAGTATGCGTAGTCAAATGACCTCTGCTCCTTGCAGTCCAGTGTTGCAGAGTGTATTTTAATAAGAGACAGTACATCTCTTACTTTAGCAGGACAATTAAGGAAAATCCTGCTCCCATTTTATTACCATGGTAAAGATAGTGTACATTGTTGTCTATGCTTAAGACAGCAAGAATCAAACATTCTGCTTTGCTTCATCGAAGCAAGGAAGCAAAAAGTACTAGGTCAGCTTTTTTTTGTGCTGGGGGAGTGACGGCAAGGGGCGCTGTGGCGTCTTCAGATTACTTTTGACTCTACTGAGAGTGACACTGACGCCAGGATAACCAACAAAGAACACTGATCTGTGCGTTAGTGTGAACAAAGTGTCTCACAAAACACAATAAACACTTAAGAGAAGTGTGATCAGCTTCTCTTGTGATAAGATTGTGAACAATAAAGACAAATCTTGTGGAACATAGTGTACCAGTGTGCGTTTCCTAGACAATGGAAGACGTGGACATCCAAGGACACTTCAGCTTCTATCAAGTCACCGATACCTGTCGAAGGTGTGAAGAACACCATAGCTCACGTTACAAGAGCAAGGTATGTTACGAATTTCTTGTAGTACGGGGGACTGCGCAGTTCTTGAGTCGCAAGGAGTTTGTAATCAACCTATAGTCGGCAGTAAGGTGTGGACTTTTGAGTCCAAACAAGTACGTATTTTGTCAGCCATCAGTGAATGAAATATGCTGACATAACACCCCCTAGGGGTAATTTATAATCTTACAAATTATACTTCTTGACAGCCCGTTGAAAGATGGATTCGACAGCTTCTAGACCTCGTCTGCAGGGGCGGCTGTGTAGACGATTTGCTGTCTTTTATCAGCTAAGTGTTCACTATATTTATATTTATAAATTAAACTTAACTGGTAATGCCATTTCTCAACACATGTCGAGGTTTGTTTTAGTGGGAATAAGAAAGTAGGCTGTATGCAGTAACCGTGAATGAGCAACAAAAGATGCAGAATAAACATAAACGGATCTTCCTGGATTTCCTGTTCTATTATTGCAGCATTGCAAACTCCTGGTGATGTGTTGATTGCAACACGAAAGGCCTAGAGCTATCATTTAACTCTTGCATGTGGTTTTTTTTGTACACCAGGCATAATAAGCATGTATCCTGAATTTGCTTGCAACAGATAAGACAACTGTGGATATAAATTCAGATGTATTCCTATTAACCATTTTTGGTGGTCTAGTTCCTAAGGCTTTTCGTATCCACATGCTCGTACGCTGCCGTCCACAGGATGGACACGTATTTCCAGATTTAGCCGCTTCGGCGGCTAAATCTGGAAATACGTGTCTTAGTCTCTATAATGTCTCCGGAAGTCCTCCTGTTAACCATTTTGAGGCGTAGTTATTAGGCTTCGTGTGGATGCTTGTGCTTTTTTGTTGGTATTCACGGGATGGATATGGAGTCAATAGTCGACTAGCCTCTTCGGAGGCAAAAATCTAAATGTAAGGAAAGGGTAGGTGAAACAATGAAGGTTGACTATCTGGTGTTCCTTCTGCAGGAGAAGCGAGGGAAGAATAACCATCCATTTTTTACCCTGGAGGAGGGATAGGAGATGAGAGGGGAAAAGCTGACCATTCAGCGTTCCCCTCGCAGGAGAGAGGAGAGACGAGGGAAGGGCTAACCATCCAATGTTCTCTCTACAGGAGTGAGGGGACAAGGGAAGACTGGCCATTCAGTGTTTTCCCTGGCAAAAGGTGTAAGAGGGCGGGGAAGGCTGACCTTGCCGTGTTACTGCTGCATAATGTTGACAACACGCGCCGGGCCGCCCCTCTCTCCCTCCTGGAACGAACTTAAACGTGTATTTAACGAGAACACTACAAGCCGGAGTCCATTCCCGACTACGGCGGACCATCTTACTCCTCAACCTGAACACCCTTATATTTACCCAACTTTTCTCCATAAAGTTCCTGTATCTCGCAGGAAAAAAGATAAGAAAAAAGAAAACTCTGGAGCCAAGTAATTCTCTAGTCAGAATTTTCTTCTACGCGACTTCGAATTTAGATGAAGCTGGACCAAGGGTGACTAGACCTCTAGACGACGTCATACGAAAGATTTGTATCAGCTGTTAACGTTCACGAGGCAGATCAGCAGTTCTGCCACAGTGCACAATGTTGAAGAGACTTCCCCGTCACAGTAGCATGACTGGACAGAAGTACCTGGGAGGCACTTCCCAATTACCTCCCATGACTGGTCATCTTGCTACAGTCACCTCCCATGACTGGTCATCTTGCTACAGTCACCTCCCATGACTGGTCATCTTGCTACAGTCACCTCCCATGACTGGTCATCTTGCTACAGTCACCTCCCATGACTGGTCATCTTGCTACAGTCACCTCCCATGACTGGTCATCTTGCTACAGTCACCTCCCATGACTGGTCATCTTGCTACAGTCACCTCCCATGACTGGTCATCTTGCTACAGTCACCTCCCATGACTGGTCATCTTGTTACAGTCACCTCCCATGACTGGTCATCTTGCTACAGTCACCTCCCATGACTGGTCATCTTGTTACAGTCACCTCCCATGACTGGTCATCTTGTTACAGTCACCTCCCATGACTGGACATCTTGCTACAGTCACCTCCCATGACTGGTCATCTTGCTACAGTCACCAAGCACAGCTGACTACTTGCACAGTTCCAGAGTTTCCGAAAATATTTAGGGAAATGATCATTTTTTTTAATTTAGTATTTTCGTTAACATATAACAAAAGTAACATGAAAAAAACGAGAGATGAGTAAGATACGTGCAGCAGTTAGGTATTTTTATTTCCGAAACGTTTCGACTACACAGTAGGATTCTTTAGTTGAATACAGAGATGACTACACTCCTCCCTGCCTCGCTACACTCCTCCCTGCATCCCTACACTCCTCCCTGCCTCCCTACACTCCTCCCTGCCTCGCTACACTCCTCCCTGCATCCCTACACTCCTCCCAGCCTCCCTACACTCCTCCCTGCCTCCCTACACTCCTCCCAGCCTCGCTACACTCCTCCCTGCCTCCCTACACTCCTCCCTGCATCTCTACACTCCTCCCTGCCTCCCTACACTCCTCCCTGCATCCCTACACTCCTCCCTGCATCCCTACACTCCTCCCTGCCTCTCTACACCCCTCCCTGCATCCCTACACTCCTCCCTGTCTCCCTACACTCCTCCCTGCCTCAAAATACTCCTCCCTGCCTCCCTACACTCCACCCTGCCTCGCTACACTGCTCCCTGCCTCCATACACTCCTCCCTGCCTCCCTACACTCCACCCTGCCTCGCTACACTCCTCCCTGTCTCCCTACACTCCTCCCTGCCTCACTATACTCCTCCCTGCCTCCCTACACTCCACCCTGCCTCGCTACACTGCTCCCTGCCTCCATACACTCCTCCCTGCCTCCCTACACTCCACCCTGCCTCGCTACACTCCTCCCTGTCTCCCTACACTCCTCCCTGCCTCACTATACTCCTCCCTGCCTCCCTACACTCCACCCTGCCTCGCTACACTCCTCCCTGTCTCCCTACACTCCTCCCTGCCTCACTATACTCCTCCCTGCCTCCCTACACTCCACCCTGCCTCGCTACACTCCTCCCTGTCTCCCTACACTCCTCCCTGCCTCACTATACTCCTCCCTGCCTCCCTACACTCCTCCCTGCCTCCCTACACTCCTCCCAGCCTCCCTACACTTCTCCCTGCCTCCCTACACTCCTCCCTGCCTCCCTACAATCATCCCTGCCTCCCTACACTTCTCCCTGCCTCCCTACACTCCTCCCTGCCTCCCTACACTCCTCCCTGTCTCCCTACACTCCTCCCTGCCTCCCTACAATCCTCCCTGCCTCCCTACACTTCTACCTGCCTCCCTACACTCCTCCCTGCCTCCCTACACTCCTCCCTGGCTCCCTACACTTCTCCCTGCCTCCCTACACTCCTCCCTGCCTCCCTACACTCCTCCCTGCATCCCTACACTTCTCCCTGCCTCCCTACGCTTCTCCCTGCCTCCCTACACTCCTGCTTGTCTCCCTACACTTCTCCCTACACTTCTCCCTGCCTCCCTACACTTCTTCCTACACTTCTCCCTGCCTCCCTACACTTCTCTCTACACTCCTCCCTGCCTCCCTACACTTCTCCCTGCCTCCCTACACTTCTCTCTACACTCCTCCCTGCCTCCCTACACTTCTCCCTGCCTCCCTACACTCCTCCCTGCCTCCCTACACTTCTCCCTGCCTCCCTACACTTCTCCCTGCCTCCCTACACTCCTCCCTGCCTCTCCAGCTACATTCCTCAGCAGGTGAGACAACTTGTCCAGGAGCTGGAGTCTATTGGGAGTGCCAGTCTGGTTTTAGTGGTTTTGTCTAGATACTCTGAGAAGAATTGTCGACAATTTCCTGGTTATTTTTAGTTCCCCGGGGTTGGTCTGAGGGAGAGTAGGGAGGCTGGGTGGGAGAGTTGGGAGGGAGGGTGGGAGAGTAGGGAGGGAGGATGGGAGAGTAGGGAGGCAGGGTGGGAGAGTTGGGAGGGAGGGTGGGAGAGTTGGGAGAGAGGGTGGGAGAGTTGGGAGGGAGGGTGGGAGAGTAGGGAGGGAGGGTGGGAGAGTAGGGAGGCAGGGTGGGAAAGTTGGGAGGGAGGGTGGGAGAGTTGGGAGGGAGGGTGGGAGAGTTGGGAGGGAGGGTGGAAGAGTTGGGAGGGATGGTGGGAGAGTAGGGAGGGAGGGTGGGAGAGTAGGGAGGCAGGGTGGGAGAGTTGGGAGGGAGGGTTGGAGAGTAGGGAGGAGGGTGGGAGAGTTGGGAGGGAGGGAGGGAGAGTAGGGAGGTGGGGTGGGAGAGTAGGGAGGAAGGGTTGTAGAGTAGGGAGGCAGGGTGGGAGAGTAGGGAGGCACGGTGGGAGAGTAGGGAGGGTGGTAGAATAGTAAGGCAGGGTGGAAGAGTAGGGAGGCAGGGTGAGAGAGTAGGGAGGGAGGGTGGGAGAGTAGGGAGGCATGGTGGGAGAGAAGGGAGGCAGGGTGGGAGAGTAGGGAGGGAGGGTGGGAGAGTAGGGAGGCAGGGTGGGAGAGTAGGGAGGGAGGGTGGGAAAGCAGGGAGGCAGGGTGGGAGAGTAGGGAGGGAGGGTGGGAGAGTAGGGAGGGAGGGTGGGAGAGTAGGGAGGGAGGGTGGGAGAGTTGGGAGGGAGGGTGGGAGAGTTGAGAGGGAGGGTGGGAGAGTAGGGAGGCAGGGTGGGAGAGTAGGCAGGCAGGGTGGGAGAGTATGGAGGGAGGGTGGGAGAGTAGGGAGGCAGGGTGGGAGAGTAGGGAGGCAGGGTGGGATAGAAGGGAGGGAGGGTGGGAGAGTAGGGAGGCAGGGTGGGAGAGTTGGGAGGGAGGGTGGGAGAGTTGGGAGAGAGGGTGGGAGAGTTGGGAGGGAGGGTGGAAGAGTTGGGAGGGAGGGTGGGAGAGTAGGGAGGGAGGGTGGGAGAGTAGGGAGGCAGGGTGGGAGAGTTGGGAGGGAGGGTTGGAGAGTAGGGAGGAGGGTGGGAGAGTTGGGAGGGAGGGAGGGAGAGTAGGGAGGTGGGGTGGGAGAGTAGGGAGGAAGGGTTGTAGAGTAGGGAGGCAGGGTGGGAGAGTAGGGAGGCAAGGTGGGAGAGTAGGGAGGGTGGTAGAGTAGTAAGGCAGGGTGGAAGAGCAGGGAGGCAGGGTGGGAGAGTAGGGAGGGAGGGTGGGAGAGTAGGGAGGCAAGGTGGGAGAGAAGGGAGGCAGGGTGGGAGAGTAGGGAAGGAGGGTGGGAGAGGAGGGAGGGAGGGTGGTAGAGTAGTAAGGCAGGGTGGGAGAGTAGGGAGGCAGGGTGGGAGAGTAGGGATGGAGGGTGGGAGAGTAGGGAGGCAGGGTGGGAGAGTAGGGAGGCACGGTGGGAGAGTAGGGAGGCAGGGTGGGAGAGTAGGGATGGAGGGTGGGAGAGTAGGGAGGCAGGGTGGGAGAGAAGGGAGGCAGGGTGGGAGAGTAGGGAGGGAGGGTGGGAGAGTAGGGAGGCAGGGTGGGAGAGTAGGGAGGGAGGGTGGGAGAGTAGGGAGGCAAGGTGGGAGAGAAGGGAGGCAGGGTGGGAGAGTAGGGAGGCAAGGTGGGAGAGTAGGGAGGGTGGTAGAGTAGTAAGGCAGGGTGGAAGAGTAGGGAGGCAGGGTGGGATAGTAGGGATGGAGGGGGGGAGAGTAGGGAGGCATGGTGGGAGAGAAGGGAGGCAGGGTGGGAGAGTAGGGAAGGAGGGTGGGAGAGTAGGGAGGGAGGGTGGTAGAGTAGTAAGGCAGGGTGGGAGAGTAGGGAGGCAGGGTGGGAGAGTAGGGATGGAGGGTGGGAGAGTAGGGAGGCAGGGTGGGAGAGAAGGGAGGCAGGGTGGGAGAGTAGGGAGGGAGGGTGGGAGAGTAGGGAGGCAGGGTGGGAGAGTAGGGAGGGAGGGTGGGAAAGCAGGGAGGCAGGGTGGGAGAGTAGGGAGGGAGGGTGGGAGAGTAGGGAGGGAGGGTGGGAGAGTAGGGAGGGAGGGTGGGAGAGTAGGGAGGGAGGGTGGGAGAGTTGGGAGGGAGGGTGGGAGAGTTGAGAATGGGAGGGTGGGAGAGTAGGGAGGCAGGGTGGGAGAGTAGGCAGGCAGGGTGGGAGAGTATGGAGGGAGGGTGGGAGAGTAGGGAGGCAGGGTGGGAGAGTAGGGAGGCAGGGTGGGAGAGTAGGGAGGGAGGGTGGGAGAGTAGGGAGGCAGGGTGGGAGAGTACGGAGGGAGGGTGGGAGAGTAGGGAGGCAGGGTGGAAGAGTAGGGAGGCAGGGTGGGAGAGTAGGGAGGGAGGGTGAGAGAGTAGGGAGGCAGGGTGGGAGAGTAGGGAGGGAGGGTGGGAGTGTAGGGAGGGAAGGTGGGAGAGTTGTGAGGGAGGGTGGGAGAGTAGGGAGGAGGGTGGGAGAGGAGGGAGGAGGGTGGGAGAGTGGGAGAGTAGGGAGGAGGGTGGGAGAGGAGGGAGGAGGGTGGGAGAGTAGGGAGGCAGGGTGGGAGAGTAGGGAGGCAGGGTGGGAGAGTAGGGAGGCAGGGTGGGAGAGTAGGGAGGCAGGGTGGGAGAGTAGGGAGGCAGGGTGGGAGAGTTGTGAGGGAGGGTGGGAGAGTAGGGAGGAGAGTGAGAGAGGAGGGAGGAGGGTGGGAGAGGAGGGAGGAGGGTGGGAGAGGAGGGAGGAGGGTGGGAGAGTAGGGAGGCAGGGTGGGAGAATAGGGAGGCAGGGTGGGAGAGTTGGGTGGGAGGGTGGGAGAGTAGGGAGGAGGGTGGGAGAGGAGGGAGGAGGGTGGGAGAGTAGGGAGGCAGTGTGGGAGAGTAGAGAGGGAGGGTGGGAGAGTTGGAAGGCAGGGTGGGAGAGTAGGGAGGAGGGTGGAAGAGGTGGGAGGAGGGTGTGAGAGTAGAGAGGGGGGTGGGAGAGTAGGGATGGAGGGAGGGAGAGTAGGGAGGCAGGGTGGGAGAGTAGGGAGGCAGGGTGGGAGAGTAGGGAGGGAGGGTGGGTGAGTTGGACGGCTGGGTGGGAGAGTAGGGAGGAGGGTGGGAGAGGTGGGAGGAGGGTGTGAGAGTAGAGAGGGAGGGTGGGAGAGTTGGGAGGGAGGGTGGGAGAGTAGGGAGGGAGGGTGGGAGAGTAGGGAGACAGGGTGGGAGAGTAGGGAGGGAGGGTGGGAGAGTAGGGAGGGATGGTGGGAGAGTAGGGAGGGAGGGTGTGGAGTAGGGAGGGAGGGTGTGGAGTAGGGAGGGAGGGTGTGGAGTAGGGAGGGAGAGTGTGGAGTAGGGAGGGAGGGTGTGGAGTAGGGAGGGAGGGTGGGGAGTAGGAAGGGAGGGTGGGGAGTAGGGAGGGAGGGTGTGGAGTAGAGAGGGAGGGTGGGAGAGTAGGGAGGGAGGGTGGGAGAGTAGGGAGGGTTGGTGGGAGAGTAGGGAGGAAGGAAGGGAGAAGGAAGAGAGGAAAGAGGGAGGGAAAGGGAAGAAAGGAAGATAGAGAAAACGACGGAGGACGGGAGCAATACTTGAAGAAGCGATAGGGGAGGGAGAGATAGAGAGCAAGAAAGAGAGAGGGAGAGACAGAGAGACAGAGAGACAGAGAGACAGAGAGACAGAGAGACAGAGAGACAGAGAGACAGAGAGACAGAGAGACAGAGAGACAGAGAGACATAGAGACAGAGAGACAGAGAGACAGAGAGACAGAGAGACATAGAGACAGAGAGACAGAGAGACATAGAGACAGAGAGACAGAGAGACAGAGAGACAGAGAGAGTTGAGGTATAAAGACAACCAAGGTGCAGAGCAACCATCTATTGGGACAACGTTTTTCTGTGTAGATCTTTACCACGTCTAGTTTGACTCTGTGTAGATCTTTACCACGTCTAGTTTGACTCTGTGTAGATCTTTACCACGTCTAGTTTGACTCTGTGTAGATCTTTACCACGTCTAGTTTGACTCTGTGTAGATCTTTACCACGTCTAGTTTGACTCTGTGTAGATCTTTACCACGTCTAGTTTGACTCTGTGTAGATCTTTACCACGTCTAGTTTGACTCTGTGTAGATCTTTACCACGTCTAGTTTGACTCTGTGTAGATCTTTACCACGTCTAGTTTGACTCTGTGTAGATCTTTACCACGTCTAGTTTGACTCTGTGTAGATCTTTACCACGTCTAGTTTGACTCTGTGTAGAGCTTTATCACGTCTAGTTTGACTCTGTGTAGAGCTTTATCACGTCTAGTTTAACTCTGTGAAGAGCTTTATCACGTCTAGTTTGGCTCTGTGTAGAGCTTTATCACGTCTAGTTTGACTCTGTGTAGAGCTTTATCACGTCTAGTTTGACTCTGTGTAGAGCTTTATCACGTCTAGTTTGACTCTGTGTAGAGCTTTATCACGTCTAGTTTGGCTCTGTGTAGAGCCTTATCACGTCTAGTTTGGCTCTGTGTAGAGCTTTATCACGTCTAGTTTGACTCTGTGTAGAGCTTTACCACGTCTAGTTTGACTCTGTGTAGAGCTTTATCACGTCTAGTTTGACTCTGTGTAGAGCTTTATCACGTCTAGTTTGACTCTGTGTAGAGCTTTATCACGTCTAGTTTGGCTCTGTGTAGAGCTTTATCACGTCTAGTTTGGCTCTGTGTAGAGCTTTATCACGTCTAGTTTGACTATGTGTAGAGCTTTATCACGTCTTATTTGACCCTATGTAAAGCTTTATCACGTCTTGTTTGACTCTGTATAGAGCTTTATCACGTCTAGTTTGGCTCTGTGTAGAGCTTTATCACGTCTAGTTTGGCTCTGTGTAGAGCTTTATCACGTCTAGTTTGGCTCTGTGTAGAGCTTTATCACGTCTAGTTTGGCTCTGTGTAGAGCTTTATCACGTCTAGTTTGGCTCTGTGTAGAGCTTTATCACGTCTAGTTTGACTCTGTGTAGAGCTTTATCACTTCTAGTTTGACTCTGTATAGAGCTTTATCACTTCTAGTTTGGCTCTGTGTAGAGCTTTATCACGTCTAGTTTGGCTCTGTGTAGAGCTTTATCACGTCTAGTTTGGCTCTGTGTAGAGCTTTATCACGTCTAGTTTGGCTCTGTGTAGAGCTTTATCACGTCTAGTTTGACTCTGTGTAGAGCTTTATCACTTCTAGTTTGACTCTGTGTAGAGCTTTATCACTTCTAGTTTGGCTCTGTGTAGAGCTTTATCACGTCTAGTTTGACTCTGTGTAGAGCTTTATTACGTCTAGTTTGACTCTGTGTAGAGCTTTATCACGTCTAGTTTGGTCTAGATTGGCTCTGTGTAGAGCTTTATCACGTCTAGTTTGGCTCTGTGTAGAGCTTTATCACGTCTAGTTTGGCTCTGTGTAGAGCTTTATCACGTCTAGTTTGACTCTGTGTAGAGCTTTATCACGTTTAGTTTGACTCTGTGTAGAGCTTTATCACGTCTAGTTTGACTCTGTGTAGAGCTTTATCACGTCTAGTTTGACTCTGTGTAGAGCTTTATTACGTCTAGTTTGACTCTGTGTAGAGCTTTATCACGTCTAGTTTGGCTCTGTGTAGAGCTTTATCACGTCTAGTTGGACTCTGTGTAGAGCTTTATCACGTCTAGTTTGACTCTGTGTAGAGCTTCATAACGTCTTATTTGACTCTATATAGAGCTTTATCACGTCTTGTTTAACTCTGTATAGAGCTTTATCACGTCTAGTTTGGTTCTGTGTAGAGCTTTATCACGTCTAGTTTGGCACTGTGTAGAGCTTTATCACGTCTTGTTTGACTTTGTATAGAGCTTTATCACGTCTTGTTTGACTCTGTATAGAGCTTCATCACGTCTAGTTTGGCTCTGTGTAGAGCTTTATCACGTCTAGTTTGACTCTGTGTAGAGCTTTATCACGTCTAGTTTGACTCTGTGTAGAGCTTTATCACGTCTAGTTTGGCTCTGTGTAGAGCTTTATCACGTCGAGTTGGACTCTGTGTAGAGCTTTATCACGTCTAGTTTGACTCTGTGTAGAGCTTTATCACGTCTAGTTTGACTCTGTGTAGAGCTTTATCACGCCTAGTTTGACTCTGTGTAGAGCATTATCACGTCTAGTTTGGCTCTGTGTAGAGCTTTATCACGTCTAGTTTGACTCTGTGTAGAGCTTTATCACGTCTAGTTTGACTTTGTGTAGAGCTTTATCACGTCTAGTTTGGCTCTGTGTAGAGCTTTATCACGTCTAGTTGGACTCTGTGTAGAGCTTTATCACGTCTAGTTTGACTCTGTGTAGAGCTTTATCACGTCTTATTTGACTCTATATAGAGCTTTATCACGTCTTGTTTGACTCTGTGTAGAGCTTTATCACGTCTAGTTTGACTCTGTGTAGAGCTTTATCACGTCTAGTTTGACTCTGTGTAGAGCTTTATCACGTCTAGTTTGACTCTGTGTAGAGCGTTATCACGTCTAGTTTGGCTCTGTGTAGAGCTTTATCACGTCTAGTTTGGCTCTGTGTAGAGCTTTATCACGTCTAGTTGGACTCTGTGTAGAGCTTTATCACGTCTAGTTTGACTCTGTGTAGAGCTTTATCACGTCTTATTTGACTCTATATAGAGCTTTATCACGTCTTGTTTGACTCTGTGTAGAGCTTTATCACGTCTAGTTTGACTCTGTGAAGAGCTTTATCACGTCTAGTTTGGCTCTGTGTAGAGCTTTATCACGTCTAGTTTGACTCTGTGTAGAGCTTTATCACGTCTAGTTTGACTCTGTGTAGAGCGTTATCACGTCTAGTTTGGCTCTGTGTAGAGCTTCATCACGTCTAGTTTGGCTCTGTGTAGAGCTTTATCACGTCTAGTTGGGCTCTGTGTAGAGCTTTATCACGTCTAGTTTGACTCTGTGTAAAGCTTTATCACGTCTTATTTGACTCTATATAGAGCTTTATCACGTCTTGTTTGACTCTGTGTAGAGCTTTATCACGTCTAGTTTGACTCTGTGAAGAGCTTTATCACGTCTAGTTTGGCTCTGTGTAGAGCTTTATCACGTCTAGTTTGACTCTGTGTAGAGCTTTATAACGTCTTATTTGACTCTATATAGAGCTTTATCACGTCTTGTTTGACTCTGTATAGAGCTTTATCACGTCTAGTTTGACTCTGTGTAGAGCTTTATCACGTCTAGTTTGACTCTGTGTAGAGCTTTATCACGTCTTGTTTGACTCTGTATAGAGCTTTATCACGTCTAGTTTGACTCTGTGTAGAGCTTTATCACGTCTTATTTGACTCTGTATAGAGCTTTATCACGTCTTGTTTGACTCTGTATAGAGCTTCATCACGTCTAGTTTGGCTCTGTGTGGAGCTTTATCACATCTAGTTGGACTCTGTGTAGAGCTTTATCACGTCTAGTTTGACTCTGTGTAGAGCTTTATCACGTCTAGTTTGGCTCTGTGTAGAGCTTTATCACGTCGAGTTGGACTCTGTGTAGAGCTTTATCACGTCTAGTTTGACTCTGTGTAGAGCTTTATCACGTCTTGTTTGACTCTGTATAGAGCTTTATCACGTCTAGTTTGGCTCTGTGTAGAGCTTTATCACGTCTACTTTGGCTCTGTGTAGAGCTTTATCACGTCTTGTTTGACTCTGTATAGAGCTTTATCACGTCTTGTTTGACTCTGTATAGCGCTTCACCACGTCTAGTTTGGCTCTGTGTAGAGCTTTATCACGTCTAGTTTGACTCTGTGTAGAGCTCTATCACGTCTAGTTTGACTCTGTGTAGAGCTTTATCACGTCTAGTTTGGCTCTATGTAGAGGTTTATCACGTCGAGTTAGACTCTGTGTAGAGCTTTATCACGTCTAGTTTGACTCTGTGTAGAGCTTTATCACGTCTTGTTTGACTCTGTGTAGAGCTTTATCACGTCTAGTTTGACTCTGTGTAGAGCTTTATCACGTCTAGTTTGACTCTGTGTAGAGCTTTATCACGTCTAGTTTGACTCTGTGTAGAGCTTTATCACGTCTAGTTTGACTCTGTGTAGAGCTTTATCACGTCTAGTTTGACTCTGTGTACATACAGCTTTAATACGTCATGTTTCGCTTTGTGTAGAGTTTTATCATATAACTTTACACAGAGCGAAACATCTAAATAAAACGTTGCTCTGCAATGTATGTTTATATATTTGTACATATAAGCATCCCGCGGAGTCATCTGCTGAGATGAGATGGAGAGAAGGGAGGGATAGAGTAAGAGATGAGAGAGAGAGAAGGATGGTGAGTGTAAGGGCATGGGTGAGAAGGTGACAGGTGTGTAATAAACACCGCAGGTGTGTATACGTAACCGAACACTATTAGATAAACACAGCTAATTAACCCATATCTACTCTCGTGTGTGTGTGTGTGTGTGTGTGTGTGTGTGTTTCTGTAAGGAATAAACAGTTACAGGGGTATTGGGGAAACATCAGTCACAGGATCTGAGGCAACAATATCAGTAGGAGAAACGTCACACAAGAAACAGCAACAGAAACGACAGCAACAGTAGCAACATCGCCATGAGCAGAATCATGAAGACTGATAGCAACAGTATCAAAATCAGCAGCAACAGAGGAGAGAGTGATAGCAGCAAGAACCTCAGCACCCATGACAGTCTTTGAGATTGGAGAAGAGATTTTATGGCGGGCGAGAAGCACCTCTCAGAGATGCTGAAGGGTTCCTCAGCATCCCAGGAGGAACCATGACAATGGCTCTTCAGCCAAGGTTTACCTCGGGGTCTGCCTTCTTGAAAAGGACCCTGGCCAGTAGCTGCTCTTTTAACGTCTCGCTCTCCAGTACCAAATGTGTGTTTTTCATCTCGCCAAGGCTCTGTGGTGGGCTACTGTTATTACCACTGCAGTAGTGATCAGAAGAGTCGCATCACTCGTGAAATTGTCCCGATGTTTCGGTTCACTCACTTTCGAACCAGGGTCGCCGGTAGCAGGTTGGTTGATTGGGCTTTTCAGTGGGTCATTAAGGCTGCAAGTCACCTATTCATTATTACAATTATTATTAGTAGTAGTAGTAGTAATATTAGCATAGTGGTGGCAGTAGTATTAGTAGTAGTAGTAGTAGTAGTAGTGTAATAGTAGTAGTGGTAGTGTAGTGGTGGTAGTAGTAGTAGTGGTATAAAATTCACGATTTTTCTAATCTCATTTTCTTAAAAAAAAATTAAATTTTCTTTTCAAGTATCATGAAAATACACTGCCTAAAAGTCGAAATAATTTTGCGAATCTGCCTCCGTATTAGGTATTTCTTTGTCAAATATTTTAGGCCAAATTAGCAGCTCATTTTTAAAACATGGCGGGAACTCTGGTATTAAAAATGTGGAAGATGAAAGATGTGGGAGTACATGAGAGTGCGTGGGGAGGACGGTTAGCAAGAGTACGTCTGCCGTCCACACTGAGGCCGAAGAGACTATTTTTTTAATCTGTGTTTAGGACTATCATGTGTCTGGGTATTTGAGGCATGGATAGTAAATGTTTATCAGGTAACATGACAAGTGTTTCCTGACGCGGGTCTTAGTCATATGATGACCCACAGCTGGAGGTTTTGGTCATCTGATCGAAGCCTTTCGCTGGCTTTCAGGTCTACCCCTTTAAAAATTAATGGTTATTATAATAACCGCTTGTTTTTCTACTAAACAGAAAGGTCTCTGACATCTCTGTTTACCGAAGTATCAACTTATAAAACCTAGACAGGTCATTTAATGAAGGGATCATCCGTGTTTTAAGACACTACTGGGCAATCATCCTCCGTGTTTTAAATGAGATGTAACACCCAGCTTTTGTAGGCCAGTAGAAACTTTACTGCCTGAAGGATCACCGTGTGACCGAGGACCGTGTCAGGAGATATTTGTTGTGTTTTCTGGTGAAAGGCCTTCGCCACCACAACTACCACAACTACCACCACCACCACCATAACTACTACCACCACCACCACAACTACCACTACCACCACAACTACCACTACCACCACAACTACTACCACCACCGCCACAACTACCACCACCACAACTTCCACCACCACCACAACTACTACCACCACCGCCACAACTGCCACCACCACCACCATAACTACTACCACCACCACCACAACTACCACTACCACCACAACTACCACCACCACCACAACTACTACCACCACCGCCACAACTACCACCACCACAACTTCCACCACCACCACAACTACTACCACCACCGCCACAACTACCACCACCACAACTTCCACCACCACCACAACTACTACCACCACCACCACAACTACCACCACCACCACCATAACTACTACCACCACCACCACAACTACCACTACCACCACAACTACCACTACCACCACAACTACCACCACCACCACCAAAACTACTACCACAACTACCACCACCACCACAACTACTACCACCACCGCCACAACTACCACCACCACAACTACCACCTCCACTACCACAGGCATTAATGACCTAACACTCCACTACTCATTTACTACTAGGCGGAGAGGGACGGTAAGTGCCCCTGTCCAATCCCTTGGATTAAAAGAGTTACAGACACACACACACACACACACACACACACACACACACACACACACACACACACACACACACACACACACACACACACATATATATATATATATATATATATATATATATATATATATATATATATATATATATATATATATATATATACATACATACATACATATAAGCGTACCGAATAGATAAAATTGGCCAATTAACAAGAACTCATTTAAAATTAAATCCTTTCTAAAAAAAATTCTTAGATTTTTTAAAATATATATTTTTTTCATTTATGTTAATGTAAAAATTAATAATTTTGTACCAAAAGAGCCTTAGAAAACTTACCTAACCTTATTATAACAAGCGCAATTTAATATAGCCTAATCCAACTAAATATATTTTAGATAAGTTTACAATAATTTAATAACAAACAAGCACAATGAAATATATTTTTTTTCTCGTTAGGTTCAGAATGATTTTTGCAAAATTATTGCATACACAAATTTTCGCTTGCCTTATTAGGCAAGAAAAGCGCTTAAATAGAGTAGTCGATAAGTGGAACAGTCTACCTAATAGGGTCATTGAAGCTAAAACCTTGGGTAACTTGCACTTAAGTTAAAAGGGTTATCAAAGTTTATTCCTGGGTAACATTGATAATGGGTTGAGCGAATATTTTGGTTAGTGAGTTTGTGTTTGAGAAGAACCTATATAGTATGGGCCAGTAAGCCTGCTGCAGTGTTCCTACTTTCTTACGTTCTTAGAGAGAGACCGTGAGCATCCCTTGCTTCTGGTGGAGATATGCACACTACACCAGCGGTGGGGAGATACAGCCCTCCACACAATGGTGGGGAAAGACGCCCCCACACAGTGGTGGGGATACGCGCCCCCACACAGTGGTGGGGACTCACGCCCCCACACATTGGTGGGGAGACACGCCCCCCACAGCAGTGGTGGGGAGATACGCCCGCACAGCAGTGGTGGGGAGACACGCCCCCACACATTGGTGGGGAGACACGCCCCCCACAGCAGTGGTGGGGAGACACGCCCCCACACCAGTGGTGGGGAGACACTCCCACACAAAATGGTGGGGAGACACGCCCCCAACAGCAGTGGTGGGGAGATACGCCCCAACACTAATGGTGGGAGACACGCCCTCACACCACACCAGTGATGGTGAGACACGCCCCCACACAGTGGTGGGGAGACACGCCCCCACACCAGTGGTGGTGAGACACGCCCCCACACCAGTGGTGGGGAGACACGCCCCCCACACCAGTCGTGGGGAGACACGCCCCCCACACCAGTGGTGTGGAGACACGCCCCCACACCAGTGGTGTGGAGACAAGCCCCCACACCAGTGGTGTGGAGACAAGCCCCCACACCAGTGGTGGGGAGACAAGCCCCCACACCAGTGGTGGGGAGACACGCCCCCCACAGCAGTGGTGGGGAGACAAAAAGGAGAATTGAGTGTTCAGTTTTAGTGCTTAAAGAAGATGTACAAGTGTTACTGCAGCGGCTGTTGTTGCTGCTGCTGCTGCTGTACCACCGTCAGCTGCTGCTGCTGCTGCTGTACCACCGTCAGCTGCTGCTGCTGCTGCTGTACCACCGTCAGCTGTTGCTGCTGCTGCTGTACCACCGTCAGCTGCTGCTGCTGCTGCTGCTTCTGTACCACCGTCAGCTGCTGCTGCTGCTGCTGTACCACCGTCAGCTGTTGCTGCTGCTGCTGTACCACCGTCAGCTGCTGCTGCTGCTGCTGTACCACCGTCAGCTGCTGCTGCTGTACCACCGTCAGCTGCTGCTGCTGCTGCTGTACCACCGTCAGCTGTTGCTGCTGCTGCTGTACCACCGTCAGCTGTTGCTGCTGCTGCTGCTGTACCACCGTCAGCTGCTGCTGCTGCTGTTGCTGTACCACCGTCAGCTGCTGCTGCTGCTGCTGCTGTACCACCGTCAGCTGCTGCTGCTGCTGCTGTACCACCGTCAGCTGTTGCTGCTGCTGCTGCTGTACCACCGTCAGCTGCTGCTGCTGCTGCTGTACCACCGTCAGCTGCTGCTGCTGCTGCTGCTGCTGTACCACCGTCAGCTGCTGCTGCTGCTGCTGTACCACCGTCAGCTGTTGCTGCTGCTGCTGCTGTACCACCGTCAGCTGCTGCTGCTGCTGTACCACCGTCAGCTGCTGCTGCTGCTGCTGTACCACCGTCAGCTGTTGCTGCTGCTGCTGCTGTACCACCGTCAGCTGCTGCTGCTGCTGCTGTACCACCGTCAGCTGCTGCTGCTGCTGCTGCTGCTGCTGCTGTACCACCGTCAGCTGCTGCTGCTGCTGCTGTACCACCGTCAGCTGCTGCTGCTGCTGCTGTACCACCGTCAGCTGCTGCTGCTGCTACTGTACCACCGTCAGCTGCTGCTGCTGCTGCTGCTGCTGTACCACCGTCAGCTGCTGCTGCTGCTGCTGTACCACCGTCAGCTGTTGCTGCTGCTGCTGTACCACCGTCAGCTGCTGCTGCTGCTGTACCACCGTCAGCTGCTGCTGCTGCTGCTGTACCACCGTCAGCTGCTGCTGCTGCTGCTGTACCACCGTCAGCTGCTGCTGCTGCTGCTGTACCACCGTCAGCTGCTGCTGCTGCTGCTGTACCACCGTCAGCTGCTGCTGCTGCTGCTGTACAACCGTCAGCTGCTGCTGCTGCTGCTGCTGCTGCTGTACCACCGTCAGCTGCTGCTGCTGCTGCTGCTGTTGCTGCTGCTGCTGCTGCTGCTGCTGCTGCTGCTGCTGCTGCTGCTGCTGGTATATGATAGTGTAAACATGTTATGAGACGTTTAGATACATTTGTAAGTGAAAAAACTGTTTCACTTTACAGCGATGTTAGGTTTACAGCAGCAGGTTGAAGCCTAACCTGCTGTATAAGCGGGGCCTCAGTGCTCCAGCATCTTGCAAGATGTGGGAGAGAGATGATGAGGGTGAATATTGCAGGATCATGCAATTACCCACCATGTATAGGGAGAAGGAACGCTAACAAGCTTGTGAAAGCAGGAGTCATGAAAGAAGCAGAAGAAAGAAGCAGTGAAAAAAATAAATTATTCCTTTCCATTTTCCACAGGCGCCCCTTCCCACTCCCACTCCACAGGCGCCCCTTCCCACTCCCACTCCACAGGCGCCCCTTCCCACTCCCACTCCACAGGCGCCCCTTCCCACTCCCACTCCACAGGCGCCCCTTCCCACTCCCACTCCACAGGCGCCCCTTCCCACTCCCACTCCACAGGCGCCCCTTCCCACTCCCACTCCACAGGCGCCCCTTCCCACTCCACAAGGCACCTCTTCCCCTTAAGCCGCCCGCGGCAACTCCACTCACAAACAACAAATAAATACAGATACTAAATTGGACTGTATCCCGTCACGCTCCTCAGCCTCACCAGGTTTGTTGTTTGTCAGTTCCCAGTAGTTCCTGTTGTTTGTTAGTTTCAGTAGTTCCTGTTGATTGTTGGGTCGTTTCTGTGGTTCCTGTTGATTGTTAAGTCGTTTCTGTGGTTTCTGTTGATTCTTGGGTCGTTTCTGTGGTTCCTGTTGATTGTTGGGTAGTTTCTGTGGTTCCTGTTGATTCTTGGGTCGTTTCTGTGGTTCCTGTTGATTGTTGGGTAGTTTCTGTGGTTCCTGTTGATTGTTGGGTCTTTTCAGGGGTTCTTGTTGACTGTTGGGTCGTTTCTGTGATTCCTGCTGATTGCTGGGTCGTTTCTGTGATTCCTGCTGATTGCTGGGTCGTTTCTGTGATTCCTGCTGATTGCTGGGTCGTTTATGTGGCTTCTGTTGATTGCTGGGTCGTTTCAGTGGTTCCTGCTGATTGCTGGGTCGTTTCAGTGGTTCCTGCAGATTGCTGGGTCGTTTCTGTGGTTCCTGCTGATTGCTGGGTCGTTTCAGTGGTTCCTGCTGATTGCTGGGTCGTTTCTGTGGTTCCTGCTGATTGCTGGGTCGTTTCAGTGGTTCCTGCTGATTGTTGGGTCGTTTATGGGGTTCCTGCTGATTGCTGGGTCGTTTCAGTGGTTCCTGCTAATTGCTGGGTCGTTTCAGTGCTTCCTGCTGATTGTTGGGTCGTTTCTGGGGTTCCTGCTGATTGCTGGGTCGTTTCAGTGGTTCCTGCTAATTGCTGGGTCGTTTCAGTGGTTCCTGCTGATTGCTGGGTCGTTTCTGTGATTCCTTCTGATTGCTGGGTCGCTTCTGTAGCTTCTGTTGATTGCTGGGTCGTTTCTGTGGTTCCTGCTGTTTGCTGGGTAGTTTCTGTGGTTCCTGTTGATTGCTGGGTCGTTTCTGTGGTTCTTGCTGATTTCTGGGTCGTTTCAGTGGTTCCTGCTGATTGCTGGGTCGTTTCTGTGGTTCCTGCTGATTGCTGGGTCGTTTCAGTGGTTCCTGCTGATTGTTGGGTCGTTTATGGGGTTCCTGCTGATTGCTGGGTCGTTTCAGTGGTTCCTGCTAATTGCTGGGTCGTTTCAGTGCTTCCTGCTGATTGTTGGGTCGTTTCTGGGGTTCCTGCTGATTGCTGGGTCGTTTCAGTGGTTCCTGCTAATTGCTGGGTCGTTTCAGTGGTTCCTGCTGATTGCTGGGTCGTTTCTGTGGTTCCTTCTGATTGCTGGGTCGCTTCTGTAGCTTCTGTTGATTGCTGGGTCGTTTCTGTGGTTCCTGCTGTTTGCTGGGTAGTTTCTGTGGTTCCTGTTGATTGCTGGGTAGTTTCTGTGGTTCTTGCTGATTTCTGGGTCGTTTCAGTGGTTCCTGCTGATTGCTGGGTCGTTTCAGTGGTTCCTGCTGATTGCTGGGTCGTTTCTGGGGTTCCTGCTGATTGCTGGGTCGTTTCAGTGGTTCCTGCTAATTGCTGGGTCGTTTCAGTGGTTCCTGCTGATTGCTGGGTCGTTTCTGTGGTTCCTTCTGATTGCTGGGTCGCTTCTGTAGCTTCTGTTGATTGCTGGGTCGTTTCTGTGGTTCCTGCTGTTTGCTGGGTAGTTTCTGTGGTTCCTGTTGATTGCTGGGTCGTTTCTGTGGTTCTTGCTGATTTCTGGGTCGTTTCAGTGGTTCCTGCTGATTGCTGCGTCGTTTCTGTGGTTCCTGCTGATTGCTGGGTCGTTTCAGTGGTTCCTGCTGATTGTTGGGTCGTTTATGGGGTTCCTGCTGATTGCTGGGTCGTTTCAGTGGTTCCTGCTAATTGCTGGGTCGTTTCAGTGCTTCCTGCTGATTGTTGGGTCGTTTCTGGGGTTCCTGCTGATTGCTGGGTCGTTTCAGTGGTTCCTGCTAATTGCTGGGTCGTTTCAGTGGTTCCTGCTGATTGCTGGGTCGTTTCTGTGGTTCCTTCTGATTGCTGGGTCGCTTCTGTAGCTTCTGTTGATTGCTGGGTCGTTTCTGTGGTTCCTGCTGTTTGCTGGGTAGTTTCTGTGGTTCCTGTTGATTGCTGGGTCGTTTATGTGGTTCCTGCTGTTTGCTGGGTAGTTTCTGTGGTTCCTGTTGATTGCTGGGTCGTTTATGTGGTTCTTGCTGATTGCTGGGTCGTTTCTGTGGTTCCTGCTGATTGCTGGGTCGTTTCTGTGGTTCCTGCTGATTGCTGGGTCGTTTCTGTGGTTCTTGCTGATTGCTGGGTCGTTTCAGTGGTTCCTGCTGATTGCTGGGTCGTTTCTGTGGTTCCTGCTGATTGCTGGGTCGTTTCTGTGGTTCCTGCTGATTGCCGGGTCGTTTCTGTGGTTCCTGCTGATTGCTGGGCCGTTTCTGTGGTTCCTCCTGATTGCTGGGTCGTTTCTGTGGTTCCTGCTGATTGCTGGGTCGTTTCTGTGGTTCCTGCTGATTGCTGGGTCGTTTCTGTGGTTCCTGCTGATTGCTGGGTCGTTTCTGTGGTTCCTGCTGATTGCTGGGTCGTTTCTGTGGTTCCTGCTGATTGCTGGGTCGTTGCTGTGGTTCCTGCTGATTGCTGGGTCGTTTCTGTGGTTCCTGCTGATTGCTTTGTCGTTTCTGTGGTTCCTGCTGGTTGCTGGGTCGTTTCTTTGGTTCCTGCTGATTGCTGGGTCGTTTCTGTGGTTCCTGCTGATTGCTGGCTCGTTTCTGTGGTTCCTGCTGATTTCTGGGTCGTTTCTGTGGTTCATGCTGATTGCTGGGTCGTTTCTGTGGTTCCTGCTGATTGCTGGGTCGTTTCTGTGGTTCCTGCTGATTGCTGGGTCGTTTCTGTGGTTCCTCCTGTTTGCTGGGTCGTTTCTGTGGTTCCTGCTGATTGCTGGGTCGTTTCTGTGGTTCCTGCTGATTGCTGGGTCGTTTCTGTGGTTCCTGCTGATTGCTGGGTCGTTTCTATGGTTCCTGCTGATTGCTGGGTCGTTTCTGTGGTTCCTGCTGATTGCTGGGTCGTTTCTGTGGTTCCTGCTGATTGCTGGGTCGTTGCTGTGGTTCCTGCTGATTGCTGGGTCGTTTCTGTGGTTCCTGCTGATTGCTGGGTCGTTTCTGTGGTTCCTGCTGGTTGCTGGGTCGTTTCTGTGGTTCCTGCTGATTGCTGGGTCGTTTCTGTGGTTCCTGCTGATTGCTGGGTCGTTTCTGTGGTTCATGCTGATTTCTGGGTCGTTTCTGTGGTTCATGCTGATTGCTGGGTCGTTTCTGTGGTTCCTGCTGATTGCAGGGTCGTTTCTGTGGTTCCTGCTGATTGCTGGGTCGTTTCTGTGGTTCCTTCTGATTGTTGGGTCGTTTCTGTGGTTCCTGCTGTTTGCTGGGTCGTTTCTGTGGTTCCTGTTGATTGCTGGGTCGTTTCTGTGGTTCCTGCTGATTGCTGGGTCGTTTCTGTGGTTCCTGCTGATTGCTGGGTCGTTTCTGTGGTTCCTGCTGATTTCTGGGTCGTTTCTGTGGTTCATGCTGATTGCTGGGTCGTTTCTGTGGTTCCTGCTGATTGCTGGGTCGTTTCTGTGGTTCCTGCTGATTGGTGGGTCGTTTCTGTGGTTCCTGCTGATTGCTGGGTCGTTGCTGTGGTTCCTGCTGATTGCTGGGTCGTTTCTGTGGTTCCTGCTGATTGCTGGGTCGTTTCTGTGGTTTCTGCTGATTGCTGGGTCGTTTCTGTGGTTCCTGCTGATTTCTGGGTCGTTTCTGTGGTTCCTGCTGATTGCTGGGTTGTTTCTGTGGTTCCTGCTGATTTCTGGATCGTTTCTGTGGTTCCTGCTGATTGCTGGGTCGTTTCTGTGGTTCCTGCTGATTGCTGGGTCGTTTCTGTGGTTCCTGCTGATTGCTGGGTCGTTTCTGTGGTTCCTTCTGATTGCTGGGTCTTTTCTGTGGTTCCTGCTGTTTGCTGGGTCGTTTCTGTGGTTCCTGCTGATTATTTCTTTTTTTCAGTAGTTTGTTCCATATATATATACGAGCTTTACGAATTTGTAGTCCTGAGTTCATAGATGAGTAAATATCCAAAATTTATGAAATAGGTAATGATTTAAAATACCCAAGAAATGTAATTGATAAATCTTTTAAAGTTGCTAGAAATACTTTTTACAATCCAAAAAGGGACAACCAGCCTTATTCAATTAAAAATATGTTGGTTCTCCCTTACCATGAAAACTTGGTTGATATGCCTTCTCTTCTTAAGACTTTTAATATTAAAGTTGTATTCAAAAATCTTGATACAGTAAAAAAAACTTTTGATAAAGAATTCCCCCCAAAATGCTGATGGATGTGTCTATAAGATTCCTTGTAAAATTTGCGATAAAGTTTATTACGGTCAAACTGGTAAACATCTCGATCTATGATTAAAACAACATAAATATAGCATTAGAACTGGACAAGATTCCAATGCTCTATTTATTCATGTAAGAGATTTTAACCATCCAATTGATTTTCAAAAAGTTGAGAAAGTAGTATCAAGCAAGTCCATGGTCGACAGGAATATAATTGAATCTTGTTTCATAAAAAGCAGTTTTGACAATAATATGAATATTTCCTTTGGTTTATATAAATTAGATCCATTTATAATTAATAGAATTTGGGAAGAATTTAATAATACACTGGACAAATAATAATTTTTAAATTTTCTTGGGTAGAATAGTTTGTGGGTGAGTTGTGCAAAGGACCTATCCAAGTTGGGTCGGCGCGCGTCAGGTGTTTAACCGTTGTGGGATCTGATAGTGAGGTGCTGGCCAGACCCCTTATATAGCTTCCTTGGATGCTTTACTTTCATAGTTCCTTGATAATGTGAGTAGTCACGAAAGCGCTTGGAATTTCTCTATTCTTTCAGAGTGGTTGTTTTGCATATTCTGAAATCACCTGTTTACTGTGATCTTATTGCATATATATATATATATATATATATATAATATATATATATATATATATATATATATAATATATATGCATAGTTCCTTTGTATAAAGGCAAAGGGGATAAAAGAGAGTGCAAAAATTATAGGGGGATAAGTCTGTTGAGTGTACCTGGTAAAGTGTATGGTAGAGTTATAATTGAAAGAATTAAGAGTAAGACGGAGAATAGGATAGCAGATGAACAAGGAGGCTTTAGGAAAGGTAGGGGGTGTGTGGACCAGGTGTTTACAGTGAAACATATAAGTGAACAGTATTTAGATAAGGCTAAAGAGGTCTTTGTGGCATTTATGGATTTGGAAAAGGCATATGACAGGGTGGATAGGGGGGCAATGTGGCAGATGTTGCAAGTGTATGGTGTAGGAGGTAGGTTACTGAAAGCAGTGAAGAGTTTTTACGAGGATAGTGAGGCTCAAGTTAGAGTATGTAGGAAAGAAGGAAATTTTTTCCCAGTAAAGGTAGGCCTTAGACAAGGATGTGTGATGTCACCGTGGTTGTTTAATATATTTATAGATGGGGTTGTAAGAGAAGTAAATGCGAGGGTCTTGGCAAGAGGCGTGGAGTTAAAAGACAAAGAATCACACACAAAGTGGGAGTTGTCACAGCTGCTCTTTGCTGATGACACTGTGCTCTTGGGAGATTCTGAAGAGAAGTTGCAGAGATTGGTGGATGAATTTGGTAGGGTGTGCAAAAGAAGAAAATTAAAGGTGAATACAGGAAAGAGTAAGGTTATGAGGATAACAAAAAGATTAGGTGATGAAAGATTGAATATCAGATTGGAGGGAGAGAGTATGGAGGAGGTGAATGTATTCAGATATTTGGGAGTGGACGTGTCAGCGGATGGGTCTATGAAAGATGAGGTGAATCATAGAATTGATGAGGGAAAAAGAGTGAGTGGTGCACTTAGGAGTCTGTGGAGACAAAGAACTTTGTCCTTGGAGGCAAAGAGGGGAATGTATGAGAGTATAGTTTTACCAACGCTCTTATATGGGTGTGAAGCGTGGGTGATGAATGTTGCAGCGAGGAGAAGGCTGGAGGCAGTGGAGATGTCATGTCTGAGGGCAATGTGTGGTGTGAATATAATGCAGAGAATTCGTAGTTTGGAAGTTAGGAGGAGGTGCGGGATTACCAAAACTGTTGTCCAGAGGGCTGAGGAAGGGTTGTTGAGGTGGTTCGGACATGTAGAGAGAATGGAGCGAAACAGAATGACTTCAAGAGTGTATCAGTCTGTAGTGGAAGGAAGGCGGGGTAGGGGTCGGCCTAGGAAGGGTTGGAGGGAGGGGGTAAAGGAGGTTTTGTGTGCGAGGGGCTTGGACTTCCAGCAGGCATGCGTGAGCGTGTTTGATAGGAGTGAATGGAGACAAATGGTTTTTAATACTTGACGTGCTGTTGGAGTGTGAGCAAAGTAACATTTATGAAGGGATTCAGGGAAACCGGCAGGCCGGACTTGAGTCCTGGAGATGGGAAGTACAGTGCCTGCACTCTGAAGGAGGGGTGTTAATGTTGCAGTTTAAAAACTGTAGTGTAAAGCACCCTTCTGGCAAGACAGTGATGGAGTGAATGATGGTGAAAGTTTTTCTTTTTCGGGCCACCCTGCCTTGGTGGGAATCGGCCGGTGTGATAATAAAAAAAAAAAAAAAAATAAATATATATATATATATATATATATATTAAATCTTTTAATGTTCATTGTACATTCCATTATTGTTCGTTCTTGTCCTTTAATTATTTTTGTTAACTGTTGGTTCATTTCAGCAATTCCTCTTTATTGTTCAGTTATTTCTACTGTGACTTCTGTTTTTTTTTTTTTTTTTTTTTTTTTTTTTTTTTTTTTTTTTTTTTTTTTTTTTTTTTTTTTTTTTGTCTCAAGAGTTTCTGTTCGTCTTAGTTATTGTTGTTGTCTCTTGGCAGCAGCAGTGAAAATAGGTTGGGCAAATATTTTCGTTAGTGGGTTTGGACCAGTAGGCCTGCTGCAATGCTCTTCCTTTCTTACGTTCTTATTTGAGATGTTCCTTCTCTTACGTGCGACTAACCGACAGCTTTGCCTCTGTCAGTTCTCTGAATCATTAATAAACAGAATGGTTATAACTGTGACCGTAATTTTTAAAGGGGTGGACCGTTAAGCCAGCGGAAGGCCTCGGTCAGATGGCCAAAAGCTCCAATGGCGGGACATCATCCGAGACCCGCGTCAGGAGACACTTGTAATATTTCCTGTCTGGTAAATTTGACGGACTGACCTACCTAATGAAGGGAAATCTATCGAGTTGAACAAAAGGATCGTCCAAGACTTGTGTTATAAATACTCCCAACTAAGATGAAATAACGCTACTAAAAAAAATAACATGCTTTAAAAAGAAATAGTAACTCAAGGGTTTAAAATATATGGAATTGAAAAAAAGAGACTGGAAAGAGCAGTTTATTACTGTTGTAACACTGTGCTCTGTGTAGAGCTATATTAGGTTAATACATAAATATCCCGCGCATAGAGAGAGAGAGAGAGAGAGAGAGAAAAGCATATGACGACTTTTAAATAGTCGAAGTCGGACCGAAACGTCGTGGTAAGCTCCTCTCTCCTATGTGCGGGTTATTTGTGTATTGTTCCAGTCACGGTATTGTGTCTTTTATTCTTCATTACGTTAATCATTAACCTGATAAAACTCTAACCAGAGCGAAACATTACACCAATAAAACCTTTCTTTGTATCTGTGTGTTTCTCCTCCAGTACTGCGGACAGTTCGCCTCTATATCCAAATTCTGAAGCCTTTACTTGGGTTGGTTTAATTAGTTACCCACCTTGAAAAATCGTTATTGTACCGTTTAAAAGAAAAACCACATTGATGATTCCATTCATCCAGTCGGCTGAGACCAATAGAAGTATCTCCAGGTGTATTATCTATGGATACAGTGTATATCCAGGTGTATTATATATTAATAGTGTCTCCAGATGTATTATCTGTGGATACAGTGTATATCCAGGTGTATTATGTATTAATAGTGTCTCCAGATGTATTATCTGTGGATACAGTGTATATCCAGGTGTATTATATATTAATACAGTGTCTCCAGATGTATTATCTGTGGATACAGTGTATATCCAGATGTATTATGTATTAATACAATGTCTCCAGAGGCATTATCTGTTCATACAGTGTATTCTGAAAAAAAATCTATATACTTTGAAAAGATGTTACTAAAATATATAGAAAGTAAACAAGACAATACGATGATTACAAGGATGTATAAATCTGGGTTAAATTTAATGTGATGTAGTGAACGTCGGAGGATCAAAATCAAAATCAGTATTATTTATTTCTTTGTGTAGTATACACTGTGTATTTTACATTTAATAAAATACTGTTAACCACAAAGAAAGTCACTAATATGCATGAGAGTTTCGGGTTGAAAGGAGAGGTAGGAGATCTTAGCGATAGAAAATAAGCTGCATTTGGGATTCGGAGTGCTGTTAGAGTGTGTGCATAGTAATGGCTATCAAAGAATCAAGGGGGTAAAAACCGGTTACTCTGAGTCATCAAGTCTCTATCAGTCCGTGTCCTGAACGACCTACACGGGAAATACATTACACAAATATAAATAGCAAATCTCTCGCTAATAAGATACAATTGTGGGTTAAGGGAGAGATACATGATTATATACACCTGGAAAATCCTAGAGGGACTAGTACCGAACTTGCACACGAAAATCACTCACTACGAAAGCAAAAGACTTGGCAGACGATGCAACATCCCGCCAATGAAAAGCAGGGGTGTCACTAGCACGTTAAGAGACCATACAATAAGTGTCAGGGGCCCGAGACTGTTCAACTGCCTCCCAGCATACATAAGGGGGATTACCAACAGACCCCTGGCAGTCTTCAAGCTGGCACTGGACAAGCACCTAAAGTCGGTTCCTGACCAGCCGGGCTGTGGCTCGTACGTTGGTTTGCGTGCAGCCAGCAGCAACAGCCTGGTTGATCAGGCTCTGATCCACCAGGAGGCCTGGTCACAGACCGGGCCGCGGGGGCGTTGACCCCCGGAACTCTCTCCAGGTAAACGCCAGGTAAGGTATTGCACTGAGAAGACTTCATTAATAAAGTCGCTGGTGGGCGAAACGTCTTCTCAATAAAATCCCATAAACCTCACCTTGTTTCATATTAACACTCTTTACGAGTGTAACACTAGAGCAAATTTCTCTTTCACAGCGACGAGTCAGACACCGCCAACTTTGTGTGGCCTACTTAAAGCAGCAGCAGCAGCAACAGCAGCAGCCGGAGCAGGAGGAGCCTTTGAATATACTCCGGCCACTGGTCCAAAAATGTCACCGGCACCACTAATCCTGACCCTCTGACATATGTAAAAGGTGAGGGGGTCAGACGAGGCACCGAGGCCGCCTGCTCTTGGGTTCTCATCATAGGACAAAGTTTGGATAAAGGGGCAACCACAGTTTACTATAGATGGTGGAGACGGGTCGAGTCCTGGGCACGTCATCTGTGATATTTATTAGCTCATTTCTGGCTACTTAGATACACACACACACACACACGCACACACACACACACACACACACACACACACACACACACACGCACACACACACACACACACACACACACACACACACACACACACACACACACACACACACCTCCAACACGCACTTCCAGTACACCCAACACCAACACACCAATACTCCTCCCTCAACATCCACATTATCACAACCCATCAACATCCACCATTATTTTCCTCCATCCTAATCCTCCAAGAAGCGTACACAGATCCACACGTTCACGTAATCATGCTCCACTCATAAGAAAAAAGGAACACTTTCCGTTTTACGTAAAGGCGATGGATCTTACTCTCCGCCAAAGTAATCATAATTAACATAAGTAAGCTGACCATTTCCAGGCCTGCACCAGGATCTAATCTGAATTAGTTGCTTTTTTGCATTAATTATTTCGGGCATCTTCCGCTCCTAAATCCGGCGGTTAAACAGCCCATTTCTTGTTTCCACGAGAACTTAGGAAGAAAGTTGAGTTTCTGTTGTTATGGTAGTTAAGTTAGGGGACATTAACAGGTGTTTAGAAAAGTATTATTATTTATGTGAGATGCTGTACCCGTGTTATTGGGTCATTTAGTATAGGAGTAATGGCGAATGGTTCTTCCCTCGTCAACATAAGGGCTCAGTATTGCTAGGAAAGGATTCTACTCACCCCACCTCCCCCTTTCGTACTAGGTATATACATATGCCTGTATTTTATATCTTACGTCCCAGTGCAAACTTGCTGTACAAAATGTTCCTCGCTGTGCAAGAAGTTGCCCTAATTTTGACAAGGTGGTAAGAATGTATTACTGGCAGATCTAAAGGAGTATTTTTCCCCTACTCGTCAAAAATGTGGGATAAGCTTTCTCAATTCTCCCCATTATATCCATTACCTTCTTTCTTGGCTCCTCTCCATTTTCGTGAGCGCACTTCTGCATGTTCTTAGAAGCGGTGCTCAAGTCTTCATTTGTTTCACGCTTAATTTGATATATATGTCGGATTTCGGTGTTATGGACACTTTCTTGCATTCTTTCTTGCCCGAAAAAGTGGTGAATATCAGATGATTTCCAAATTTCATAACTTTGCTCAACATTCAAGTATAATATTTTTTTCTGGCTTTTGAATATACATTTATTGGGATTTCGTTTCTATTTACCGAGCGTAACGGAGTCCCGGTGAAAGCTTCTGTACAATCTGCTATTTTATATAAGCATTCCTGGAGCTGTAATCCAACCTCAGCTCGCCTTGAAGTCCAGCTGTATCTAGGATCTACCAGCATTCACCAGGATGCTACCCACAGTAGTTATCAAACACCTAGGTACCTACTTACTGCTAGGTAAACAAAGGCAACTGCTGTAAAGTAACTTTCCAGTTAAGTCTCGCCTCACCCCGGGGCTCTGACCGGAGTTTATCAAGTACCTGGAGTAGTCGGGGACTGTCAGCCAAAGTCGTTACCACTGACATACATACCTCGTTGTTTAGAATAAAATTTAATGACTGTAATAGAGCCATTAAGACCGTAATCAGCCTGACAATAGGAATATTTCGGTCCAAGTGATATTGATTACTAAAACTCATAAATTTACAGTGTTTATACGCTGAAAGTTTACACACACACACACACACACACACACACACACACACACACACACACACACACACACACACACACACACACACACACACACACACACACACACACACAGTGGAATAGCCTAGAAAATGACGTAGTGGAGGCAGGAGCCATACACAGTTTTAAGACGAGGTTTGATAAAGCTCATGGAGCGGGGAGAGAGAGGGCCCAGTAGCAACCTGTGAAGAGGCGGGGCCAGGAGCTAAGACTCGACCCCTGCAACCACAAATAGGTGAGTACACACACACACACACACACACACACACACACACACACATACACATACACACATATATATATATATATATATATATATATATATATATATATATATATATATATATATATATATATATATATATCCTTCCTGTGTACGTTTGTTACATTTAAAGCCAATTGAGAGGATGTGAGTTATTAAGGCCGCAATTAAGCCCTAAAAAATATTTAAAAAACTTATCATACGTAGACATTGGTTCATTTTTTTGTTGCATAACACCAGTCAAGAATATTATAATCTACCAGATATAATATAGATTCAAAGGAATTGTTTGCGAACTACACATTATTATTATTATTATTATTATTATTATTATTATTATTATTATTATTATTATTATTATTATTATTATTATTATTATTATTATTATTATTATTATCAAACGTTCATGCGGATAGTTTCTAATATATTTTACTGTGGTTAAAAATTCAGTTATAAATGAAACAAGATACATCAGTGTCTTTCAAGATTATTTATCTTTTTTTCCTAAGATTATTCAAAGAAACAGACAGACAGATAGAGAGAGACGCAGAGACATGCAGAGGACAACGAACTGGGTGGTTGTATTTGTAATCAAAGGGGATTGGAGAGGCATAGCTGCGTGTGTCTCCCTGCTTATAGAGCAGTGTTCTGTGCTCCCCTGCTCGTGAAGCAGAGCTGTGTGCTGCTCCCTGCTTCTTTAGCAGAACTACGATCTACTTCTTACTTCTTGTATTCCAGTTTTCTGTGCCCCTCACTGGTACAGAATAAGTGTTCTGTATTCCTCTTCGATTATAAAGCAGTGTTTTGTGCCCCTCAGTGTTCGTGTACCAGATCTGTGTATCCTCCCTGCTTAAATAGCAGTGGTTCTGTGCTCCTCCCTGCTTGCCTCTGCTCCCGCTGCTCTCCACTCACTCCACACACAGTAACTCATGTGTAAAGTATGTCAGCATCGAGTGCAGGACACCAGCCACCAATGGAAAAATATTATCTCAAACCTCTATAATGCTGATAGTACAGTTCAGCACTGCTGATCTCAATACTAGAGCCCAAGTTAAAGATAAAATTTTATATATATATATATATATATATATATATATATATATATATATATATATATATATATATATATATATATATATATATATATATATATATATATATATATATATATATATATATATATATATATATATATATATTATTTTATTATCACACTGGCCGATTCCCACCAAGGCAGGGTGGCCCGAAAAAGAAAAACTTTCACCATCATTCACTCCATCACTGTCTTGCCAGAAGGGTGCTTTACACTACAGTTTTTAAACTGCAACATTAACACCCCTCCTTCAGAGTGCAGGCACTGTACTTCCCATCTCCAGGACTCAAGTCCGGCCTGCCGGTTTCCCTGAATCCCTTCATAAATGTTACTTTGCTCACACTCCAACAGCACGTCAAGTATTAAAAACAATTTGTCTCCATTCACTCCTATCAAACACGCTCACGCATGCCTGCTGGAAGTCGAAGCCCCTCGCACACAAAACCTCCTTTACCCCCTCCCTCCAACCCTTCCTAGGCCGACCCCTACCCCGCCTTCCTTCCACTACAGACTGATACACTCTTGAAGTCATTCTGTTTCGCTCCATTCTCTCTACATGTCCGAACCACCTCAACAACCCTTCCTCAGCCCTCTGGACAACAGTTTTGGTAATCCCGCACCTCCTCCTAACTTCCAAACTACGAATTCTCTGCATTATATTCACACCACACATTGCCCTCAGACACGACATCTCCACTGCCTCCAGCCTTCTCCTCGCTGCAACATTCATCACCCACGCTTCACACCCATATAAGAGCGTTGGTAAAACTATACTCTCATACATTCCCCTCTTTGCCTCCAAGGACAAAGTTCTTTGTCTCCACAGACTCCTAAGTGCACCACTCACTCTTTTTCCCTCATCAATTCTATGATTCACCTCATCTTTCATAGACCCATCCGCTGACACGTCCACTCCCAAATATCTGAATACGTTCACCTCCTCCATACTCTCTCCCTCCAATCTGATATTCAATCTTTCATCACCTAGTCTTTTTGTTATCCTCATAACCTTACTCTTTCCTGTATTCACCTTTAATTTTCTTCTTTTGCACACCCTACCAAATTCATCCACCAATCTCTGCAACTTCTCTTCAGAATCTCCCAAGAGCACAGTGTCATCAGCAAAGAGCAGCTGTGACAACTCCCACTTTGTGTGTGATTCTTTATCTTTTAACTCCACGCCTCTTGCCAAGACCCTCGCATTTACTTCTCTTACAACCCCATCTATAAATATATTAAACAACCACGGTGACATCACACATCCTTGTCTAAGGCCTACTTTTACTGGGAAAAAAATTTCCCTCTTTCCTACATACTCTAACTTGAGCCTCACTATCCTCGTAAAAACTCTTCACTGCTTTCAGTAACCTACCTCCTACACCATACACTTGCAACATCTGCCACATTGCCCCCCTATCCACCCTGTCATACGCCTTTTCCAAATCCATAAATGCCACAAAGACCTCTTTAGAATTATCTAAATACTGTTCACTTATATGTTTCACTGTAAACACCTGGTCCACACACCCCCTACCTTTCCTAAAGCCTCCTTGTTCATCTGCTATCCTATTCTCCGTCTTACTCTTAATTCTTTCAATTATAACTCTACCATACACTTTACCAGGTACACTCAACAGACTTATCCCCCTATAATTTTTGCACTCTCTTTTGTCCCCTTTGCCTTTATACAAAGGAACTATGCATGCTCTCTGCCAATCCCTAGGTACCTTACCCTCTTCCATACATTTATTAAATAATTGCACCAACCACTCCAAAACTATATCCCCACCTGCTTTTAACATTTCTATCTTTATCCCATCAATCCCGGCTGCCTTACCCCCTTTCATTTTACCTACTGCCTCACGAACTTCCCCCACACTCACAACTGGCTCTTCCTCACTCCTACATATATATATATATATATATATATATATATATATATATATATATATATATATATATATATATATATATATATTATTTTTTTTTATTATCACACCGGCCGATTCCCACCAAGGCAGGGTGGCCCGAAAAAGAAAAACTTTCACCATCATTCACTCCATCACTGTCTTGCCAGAAGGGTGCTTTACACTACAGTTTAAACTGCAACATTAACACCCCTCCTTCAGAGTGCAGGCACTGTACTTCCCATCTCCAGGACTCAAGTCCGGCCTGCCGGTTTCCCTGAATCCCTTCATAAATGTTACTTTGCTCACACTCCAACAGCACGTCAAGTATTAAAAACCATTTGTCTCCATTCACTCCTATCAAACACGCTCACGCATGCCTGCTGGAAGTCCAAGCCCCTCGCACACAAAACCTCCTTTACCCCCTCCCTCCAACCCTTCCTAGGCCGACCCCTACCCCGCCTTCCTTCCACTACAGACTGATACACTCTTGAAGTCATTCTGTTTCGCTCCATTCTCTCTATATGTCCGAACCACCTCAACAACCCTTCCTCAGCCCTCTGGACAACAGTTTTGGTAATCCCGCACCTCCTCCTAACTTCCAAACTACGAATTCTCTGCATTATATTCACACCACACATTGCCCTCAGACATGACATCTCCACTGCCTCCAGCCTTCTCCTCGCTGCAACATTCATCACCCACGCTTCACACCCATATAAGAGCGTTGGTAAAACTATACTCTCATACATTCCCCTCTTTGCCTCCAAGGACAAAGTTCTTTGTCTCCACAGACTCCTAAGTGCACCACTCACTCTTTTTCCCTCATCAATTCTATGATTCACCTCATCTTTCATAGACCCATCCGCTGACACGTCCACTCCCAAATATCTGAATACGTTCACCTCCTCCATACTCTCTCCCTCCAATCTGATATTCAATCTTTCATCACCTAATCTTTTTGTTATCCTCATAACCTTACTCTTTCCTGTATTCACCTTTAATTTTCTTCTTTTGCACACCCTACCAAATTCATCCACCAATCTCTGCAACTTCTCTTCAGAATCTCCCAAGAGCACAGTGTCATCAGCAAGGAGCAGCTGTGACAACTCCCACTTTGTGTGTGATTCTTTATCTTTTAACTCCACGCCTCTTGCCAAGACCCTCGCATTTACTTCTCTTACAACCCCATCTATAAATATATTAAACAACCACGGTGACATCACACATCCTTGTCTAAGGCCTACTTTTACTGGGAAAAAATTTCCCTCTTTCCTACATACTCTAACTTGAGCCTCACTATCCTCGTAAAAACTCTTCACTGCTTTCAGTAACCTACCTCCTACACCATACACTTGCAACATCTGCCACATTGCCCCCCTATCCACCCTGTCATACGCCTTTTCCAAATCCATAAATGCCACAAAGACCTCTTTAGCCTTATCTAAATACTGTTCACTTACATGTTTCACTGTAAACACCTGGTCCACACACCCCCTACCTTTCCTAAAGCCTCCTTGTTCATCTGCTATCCTATTCTCCGTCTTACTCTTAATTCTTTCAATTATAACTCTACCATACACTTTACCAGGTACACTCAACAGACTTATCCCCCTATAATTTAGGGGGATAAGTCTGTTGAGTGTACCTGGTAAAGTGTATGGTAGAGTTATAATTGAAAGAATTAAGAGTAAGACGGAGAATAGGATAGCAGATGAACAAGGAGGCTTTAGGAAAGGTAGGGGGTGTGTGGACCAGGTGTTTACAGTGAAACATGTAAGTGAATATATATATATATATATATATATATATATATATATATATATATATATATATATATATATATATATTCTGGCTCTGTGTCTGTCTCTCTGTCTGTGTGTCTGTCTGTCTGTCTGTCTGTCTATCTGTCTGTTTGTCTCTCTCTCTCTCTCTCTCTCTCTCTCTCTCTCTCACCTTCTGTTTCCCCTTCGTTTCTCCGTCTATCTCTTCCCTTGCATCAAGGGGGCAAAAAAAGTCTCGTCGTGCTAAAAGCGAATTCCAGCCTAACATCTTCGTCTCCATGAATATATAACGCGGTGTTTTACATGCAAATAAAACTCCATGATTCGAACCTGCTTTCAGACATCTATAGTCATCGTGGTTCCTGTGAGAAAAATACTAAAACCCCGGCTCCAGTTTCTTGGGTTTACCATTAAAAAAAAGATATACTGTTATCAGATTATAGAGGCGGACAATATTGATACGTTGATGAATAAGACACATGTTTAATATGTGGGTATCTTTGATGAATAAGACACATGTTTAATATGTGGGTATCTTTGATGACTAAGACACATGTTTAATATGTGGGTATCTTTGATGAATAAGACACATGTTTAATATGTGGGTATCTTTGATGAATAAGACACATGTTTAATATGTGGGTATCTTTGATGACTAAGACACATGTTTAATATGTGGGTATCTTTGATGAATAAGACACATGTTTAATATGTGGGTATCTTTGATGAATAAGACACATGTTTAATATGTGGGTATCTTTGATGAATAAGACACATGTATAATATGTGGGTATCTTTGATGAATAAGACACATGTTTAATATGTGGGTATCTTTGATGAATAAGACACATGTTTAACACGTGGGTACCTTTGATGAATAAGACACATGTTTAACACGTGGGTATCTTTGATGAATAAGACACATGTTTAACATATTTGATAAATAAGGCACATGTGTAACACTTGGGGATCTTTATTTAAGAAAGGTTTAAGTCTGGCCACATGCTTAGGGCTCAGACTTGACGGAATGATCACCTTCCTACCAAGGCTAACTGACTGCTCCGTCAAAACTACTGTATTTACCCTCTTCATTAGACTGAAGAAGCCTGTTGTGCAGGCGGAACTTTTCGGCAACAGGTGTTGTACATGTGTCATAGTTATCAAGTATACCCAGGTGTTGCACATGTAAAGAAAGATTTAATCAATAAAAGAAAGGATATAGAAGAAGTTATCAGAGTATATACAGTGAGAGAGATACACTCCTCTCCGTGTATATACCCTAAGAAGAGCTCACTGGACATCCCCGTATATCCGATATAATTGACGAGATAGCAAGGTGCGTGGTTAGTAGTGTAGTGTTATCATGGGGGATTCGCTAAACCCGCAGAGGCAATGCAGTGCTTCCTGAGGCAAGTCATTTGGTTCATCTGTCACAGTCTTTTCTGTTCTAATCTCTGAATATCCCTGAGTATCTTATATATCTCGATCATATCTCTCATGTAGCTTCACTTCTCCAGCGACATTAGTATTTGCTCTATGTAAAGCTTGATCAAGACACAATAAAACTTGATACTGAGCGAAACGTTGTCACAATAGAAGCTTGATATGTAACGTGTCTTTTCTTCTCACGGGGCTAGCCAAGATGCAAATTTCCTGGAATTACCTCATTCTTCATAAAAATTAAAATGAAGTGCTGGCTTCATGGTGGTTCTCCATACTCTAGGATTGACTTGACGTGCGCGTGGTGTTCAGCCTCCTGAATGGCTCCTTATTCAAGATCCCAAAGTAGGTTTTGTTTAATTTTGAATATTGACGATGCTGTTATCCACAGCTGTTTATATTCCCTTCTAGGCTGTGTGTTCTCACCTATTTGTACTTGCAGGGGTCGATTCACAGCTCCTCTGTGTGTGTGTGTGTGTGTGGTTGGTAAACACCAACGTGTAGACGGGCCAAGTGGCAAGTGCGAGAGTAAATATTAATATTTTAGTGAGATAACGTAACATGGCTGTGTCTACCACAAGAGAAGTCTGATACTCCTCTCAAAACACTTGCAAATCACCTTGACTAAAATATAAGGAAAACAAAAGGGTGCTTTCTAATAACAAAAGGACAGATATATTTTCACCAGTTTTACGTACTATACGAAGAATGATCACATTCATGAATGTAACACGACGTAAGTAAGACAGAGATATGCAAATATCACCGAGGGGTGATATTTGCATACCTCTGGCAAGATAGCTACTGACTGAGCTAAGGTGAATGAGATTCCTCTTATAGATCACAGTACATCGGGGAAACATCGCCTTCATTCATTAGGCACACGTTTCACTACGAGCTGTTGTTGGTAGTAAAAAAAAAAGCCTCTTTTTTTGTAATTTGTGTTTCCTTCAGTATTGTCTGTTTTTTAAGCTCCCAATTCTGAAACAAAATCTCTCTTTACTGAAGGGATTATGAATAAATCAAGTTAGGGATTAATGCATCTGCTCTTGACACATGTCTGTGGCAATGGAGATTTCTCGCTTTTGTGTGAAAAATGTAACCTTAGTGTGGCAACAGTGGAGACTACCAGTGTCTGAGTGTGGCAACAGTGGAGACTACCAGTGTCTGAGTGTGGCAACAGTGGGGACTACCAGTGTCTGAGTGTGGCAACAGTGGGGACTACCAGTGTCTGAGTGTGGCAACAATGGAGACTACCAGTGTCTGAGTGTGGCAACAGTGGAGACTACCAGTGTCTGAGTGTGGCAACAGTGGGGACTACCAGTGTCTGAGTGTGGCAACAGTGGAGACTACCAGTGTCTGAGTGTGGCAACAGTGGGGACTACCAGTGTCTGAGTGTGGCAACAGTGGAGACTACCAGTGTCTGAGTGTGGCAACAGTGGAGACTACCAGTGTCTGAGTGTGGCAACAGTGGGGACTACCAGTGTCTGAGTGTGGCAACAATGGAGACTACCAGTGTCTGAGTGTGGCAACATTGGTGACTACCAGTGTCTGAGTGTGGCAACATTGGTGACTACCAGTGTCTGAGTATGGCAACAGTGGAGACTACCAGTGTCTGAGTGTGGCAACATTGGTGACTACCAGTGTCTGAGTGTGGCAACATTGGTGACTACCAGTGTCTGAGTGTGGCAACATTGGTGACTACCAGTGTCTGAGTATGGCAACAGTGGAGACTACCAGTGTCTGAGTGTGGCAACAGTGGAGACTACCAGTGTCTGAGTGTGGCAACATTGGTGACTACCAGTGTCTGAGTGTGGCAACATTGGTGACTACCAGTGTCTGAGTATGGCAACAGTGGAGACTACCAGTGTCTGAGTGTGGCAACATTGGTGACTACCAGTGTCTGAGTGTGGCAACATTGGTGACTACCAATGTCTGAGTATGGCAACAGTGGAGACTACCAGTGTCTGAGTGTGGCAACATTGGTGACTACCAGTGTCTGAGTGTGGCAACAGTGGAGACTACCAGTGTCTGAGCGTGGCAACAGTGAAGACTACCAGTGTCTGAGTGTGGCAACATTGGAGACTACCAGTGTCTGAGTGTGGCAACAGTGGAGACTACCAGTGTCTGAGTGTGGCAACAGTGGGGACTACCAGTGTCTGAGTGTGGCAACAGTGGAGACTACCAGTGTCTGAGTGTGGCAACAGTGGGGACTACCAGTGTCTGAGTGTGGTAACAGTGGGGACTACCAGTGTCTGAGTGTGGCAACAGTGGAGACTACCAGTGTCTGAGTGTGGTAACAGTGGAGACTACCAGTGTCTGAGTGTGGCAACAGTGGAGACTACCAGTGTCTGAGTGTGGCAACAGTGGAGACTACCAGTGTCTGAGTGTGGCAACATTGGAGACTACCAGTGTCTGAGTGTGGCAACAGTGGAGACTACCAGTGTCTGAGTGTGGCAACAGTGGGGACTACCAGTGTCTGAGTGTGGTAACAGTGGGGACTACCAGTGTCTGAGTGTGGCAACAGTGGAGACTACCAGTGTCTGAGTGTGGTAACAGTGGAGACTACCAGTGTCTGAGTGTGGCAACAGTGGAGACTACCAGTGTCTGAGCGTGGCAACAGTGGAGACTACCAGTGTCTGAGTGTGGTAACAGTGGAGACTACCAGTGTCTGAGTGTGGTAACAGTGGAGACTACCAGTGTCTGAGTGTGGCAACAGTGGAGACTACCAGTGTCTGAGCGTGGCAACAGTGGAGACTACCAGTGTCTGAGTGTGGCAACATTGGAGACTACCAGTGTCTGAGTGTGGCAACAGTGGAAACTACCAGTGTCTGAGTGTGGCAACAGTGGAGACTACCAGTGTCTGAGCGTGGCAACAGTGGAGACTACCAGTGTCTGAGTGTGGCAACATTGGAGACTACCAGTGTCTGAGTGTGGCAACAGTGGAGACTACCAGTGTCTGAGTGTGGCAACATTGGAGACTACCAGTGTCTGAGTGTGGCAACAGTGGAGACTACCAGTGTCTGAGTGTGGCAACAGTGGGGACTACCAGTGTCTGAGTGTGGTAACAGTGGAGACTACCAGTGTCTGAGTGTGGTAACAGTGGAGACTACCATTGTCTGAGTGTGGCAACAGTGGAGACTACCAGTGTCTGAGCGTGGCAACAGTGGAGACTACCAGTGTCTGAGTGTGGCAACATTGGAGACTACCAGTGTCTGAGTGTGGCAGCAGTGGAAACTACCAGTGTCTGAGTGTGGCAACAGTGGAGACTACCAGTGT
>NC_091338.1:3257276-3282276 GCF_038502225.1 Cherax quadricarinatus
GGTTAGGTTAGGTCAGGTCAGGTCAGGTCACGTTAGGTTAGGTTAGGTTAGGTTAGGTTAGGTTAGGTTAGGTTAGGTTAGGTTAGGTCAGGTCAGGTTACGTTAGGTTAGGTTAGGTCAGGTCAGGTCAGGTCACGTTAGGTCAGGTCAGGTCAGGTCAGGTCACGTTAGGTTAGGTTGCTCAGCTCCAACCAAAAAGCTGTACATTAACGCCCCCAAGAGAACCTGGAACTGTAGATCGTGACAAAATGAGACTAGCTACTTTCGGAAACTATGTTGGATTTTTCCGTAGAGTTTTCCTTACTACCTCGTTCAATATTAGATCCTGCCACTGAAGTGGCAGGATCACAACGTTGTGTACGTCACATCCATCCTGGGAAGGTAGCCCACCAGGATATGGATTCACGAAATCGTTTGGCAGCTCATTATTTTTAATATATATATATATATATATATATATATATATATATATATATATATATATATATATATATATATATATATATATATATATATATATATATATATATATATATATATATATATATATATATATATATATATGTCGTGCCGAATATGTAAAACTGGTCAATTAGCAAGAACTCATTTAAAATTAAGTCCTTTATGAAATTTTCTCTTATACGTTTTAAGATATATTTTTTTCATTAATGTTAATGTAAAAATTTTTAATTTTTCACCAAAAGAATCTTAGAAAACTTACCTAACCTTATTATAAAAAGAGCAATTTATTTTAGCCTAACCCAACTAAATATATTTTAAATACGTTTACAGTAATTTAGTACTAAACAAACACAATCAAATATATTTTTTTCGTAAGGTTCAGAATGATTTTGGCGAAATTATTGCATACACAAAATTTCACTTGTCCTATATGGCAAGATGAGCGTTGCTATTTAAGCCAAGATCGCAAGTTCTGCCTATTCGGCACGACATATATATATATATATATATATATATATATATATATATATACATATATATATGTATATATATATATATATATATATATATATATATATATATATATATATATATATATATATATATATATTTATTTATTTATATATATAAATTAAATATAGGGAGGTACCACCTCTAGAACTGTCCTGGGGACCCTCATCCTCAGAGAAAAGAATAAACTTGCTTCAGGGAAAACTCAAGGTTCTCCCTGAAGCTGTTTGAGAATTTTCTCCTACCACCCCCTATATTTTATGTATATTTTATTTAAAGACAAAATACATTGACAAAACATTCACAAAAATACGATAGAAAGTAAAACAACATAGGTGACTCAGAGCTACATCTCGAATACTTCGTCCAGCTCCCCGGCGGTGGGCCGCGTGCCCAGAATGCTGCAGGCATTTCCTCTCTGGATTGCAACACTGAGTCTCTGAAAGAGGAAGCTGGTCACCCTGTGGTCCTTGGTTTCTATGATGAGCTTTTCACCCAGCTCTATTAGGAACTTTAGAGCACACTTGCCCCATGCTCCAAGGGTCTCCGACCCTATTGGGATGAAGTTATAGCAAGGGGGAAGGTCTTCATATTTGCGGATCTTCTGGGTCTCCCTGTGGCTGGCAGCTCCACCCCCTTCCACTACGGAGTATGGCAAGTAGGTGTCTGCCAATGTGGCGGCACATGTGTAGTCCCAGGCAATCTGCTTTCCATCCTTCCAAGGTAGCATAGTGGCTCCATCAGGACGCTTTTGACTTCCGTCAGACCTCTGCACTTGGGGTTCCCGTTGAGCTGGGCAACGGGCTGTGGCGAGGCTTCTCTTTATGATGTCATTGACCTCCTCATGTCTGGCATACTTCCCTTCTGCTGTGTGACACACGAGACCATGAAGTCCGAATTGATCAGCTGTCGCCCTGCCGCAAATACATCTATGTTCGGTGAGGATGGGGGCGGCTAGGCGAAGAGCAACACCAATCCGATATATATATATATATATATATATATATATATATATATATATATATATATATATATATATATATATATATATATATATATGTATATATATATATATATATATATATATATATATATATATATATATATATATATATATATATATATATATATATATATATATATATATATATATATATATATATATATATATATATATATAAGAGCTTTGACAAATGTCTGTCATCACGACAAGAGACTAAAAATAAGGGAAGGAGAGAATGAAAAAGACATCCACGCCCCTTACAAAATACGGACTCACGGTACATTTACCAGAGTTGGTAAAATTATGTCCAAGACTGCTCTCTCCGGTATAGTTACGTTGAATATACAATCCCCGAGAAGTTAAGTATTCCCACCTTCAGCTTTACAGACAGTGAGCCGTGTTGTATATATGACTTTAAAGCTATTTATGGTCAGAATAGCAGGTCACACGCGAGCTGGAAGATAAGATGGCGGTGGAGGCAGCTTCCAGGCCGCTGAATATTGAAAAGAGTTTCATTTCCTGTGTCAGGGAGCCTCGGCAGACACTGAAGGACGGAGGTGTATGAGACAGACTCACGCATCTACCTGAAGCAAGGACTACTGAACCTCAGGTTCGTGGCGAAAAATTCTATGGATAATGGCGAAACTTTTTGGAGTAGGAGACAAGTGGTAGAAGACACATACAGCTATAATGAGACGATGTTTTACCTACATGAGGCTTTAACAAGTACTGAAAGAGCCTCATGCATGTAAAACGTCCCTTTAATGAAGGTATCTTCTTGCTGTATGTATCCGGAAAATCTATTTAATTGCTGGACCTCGTAGCTTAAAAGTATTGTTTCAGTTTATAAGATCAGATTCTGACTGAAGAAACGTATTGGTCACATTTATGAAGACGAAAACTAAAGTCTCAGAACAAGATTTATTGGGACAATGTTACGCTCCACTGAAAGCTTCATTAAATCATGGCACGGGTGAAACGTTGGGTTTATTTCCTTATACTTGCTGCCCATGTTCACCTAGCAATAAGTAAGTACTTGGGTGTTAGTCGACTGTTGTGAGTCGAATTGTAAGTGTAAAGATTAAATGACACCAAAGGAAATAAAGTAATCTCTGATGCTGCACTGACTTCACTGGATTATCGTGGGTGGCTAATCCTCCTTTATTCAAATGAGCTACTGGTTATCTATATTAGTATTAAAATCAGCATCTGTAATACTGAAAGCACAAATATTATTGAACAATTTCCTGAATGGAGATAAAATGCTTGTTTTTGAGTGAAAAGAGGCGAGGTCAGACTCATGAAGGCAGGATATTTCATCAAGGGTCGCCTTGTTGTTACCATCACAATCACCACCTGTAAATATGCTACCTTCTACCATTCAGACTCCCACCACTACAACCTGCATAGAGCCCGCTACCATCGTCACTACCACCACTACAACCTGCATAGAGCCTGCTACCATCGTCACTACCACCACTACAACCTGCATAGAGCCCACTACCATCTTCACTACCGCCACCACAACCTGCATAGAGCCCACCATCAAGACTACCACCACTTGCTCACCAGCACCAGGCCAGCAGGACACAGGGACGTGCTGGGAAAAGACTTGCATGAGCGTGGAGGTCCCAGCAGTTTAGTGAGCTCCCAGCAGGATATGTCTGCCCCACCCTGACATACGCCCTCAGAATATTTCTGGCCCACACGTTGCTCCATACCCCCACTCTCATCCTCTTTACGGTGTAGCTACCTCTCTGTTGTATTACGGCCTGAACGCTGTTCTCCTTCACTCCTGCTTCTTGCAGCTCCACCCTTCATCCTTTCTCCAGGGAAAATTGTCTTTATCTAATATATTACTGAGGCTTTTCTCCTGTACACTTTTTTGCTTTAAGAATACTTCTCTTTATAATACATAGGTTCTGTCCACCTATTTCCCCTATACAATGTAGCAGTTCTACACACTACAATTATACTTCCCTGTACAGTCAAAATATTCTGTTCACATAAGTTTTTTTAATTATATAACGTACATACATATAATGTATATTAACGATATTAATAATCATTATTATTATTCTCGTAATCTTGTAGTTTTACTGTTTCTTTACAAATGGAGAAGTTAATTAGTGTATTGTGTTATGGAGGGGCTCTACTCGCCTCCACTATTCCAGTGGGGCTTTCCTCATCTCCAGTGTTATGGAGGGACTTTACTCGCCTTCAGTATTCCAGTGAGACTTTCCTCAATTCCAGTGTTATGGAGGGGCTCTACTCGCCTCCAGTATTCCAGTGCGACTTTCCTCATATCCATTGTTATGGAGAGACGCTACTCGCCTCTAGTATTCCAATGGGACTTTCCAAATTTCCAGTGTTATGGAGGGGCACTACTCGCCTCCAGTATTCCAGTGGGACTTTCCTCGTCTCCTGTGTTCTGGAGTGACCTCATTCGCCTCCACTGTTCTAGAGAGGCCCCCCATTCGCCTCCACTATACAAGTAAGAAATCCACTTTCTTACACCGTGCCTGTGGCCGCCCAGTCTCTTACACAAGTTTAAAAAAGTTAACTCGTTTTCCTTATATGAGGAAGGCAATGTTGCCTCTCTGCACCGCAGCCCCCGGCTTCTGCTGCGTCTGCGAGTCTCTCTAGACTACAAGAGGCAGGACGTACCTGTGGCATTACCCGCGACCGGTTTCACGTATCCTTCTACCCTCGCAGGCCAGCCGGAGAGCCAGGTTTCCTTGTTGGCCGCCAGGTCATCCAGCTGTTGCTGCTGGCGTCCCTCAAGTATCTCTTCTGGTGGTCTTTGCTCGATTTGTACGGGTTTCCTTCCTTCCTGTTATACAAACTGAACATCTCTTGACTCTGTATGTTAAACCTGAGTGAATACTCATACATACATACACTAGTGACGACTTTTCATAATGGTATACGTACACTAAAGTATATACATGTATGTATACTTACAATAATGTATACTCCGATGACCCAAAGCGGTAATTAATCATTGGCTTCTTCTGTATAGACTTAAAAATATGAAATATAATGAATGTATCACAAAAAAATGAACTTGAAATAATATAGAAGAACATGGCAAGGCAGAGATAAGCAAGAGAGATAGACAAATAAATTCATAGGTGAGATTTGAGAATAAAGGTAAAGATCCCTTTAAACGGAGGGGAGGAAGGGGTGCCTTGATGCTAGTGAAGGGCTCTTGATCCATAGGACTGGAGCTACTGTCCCTTTTTTTTGCTATTAGACCTGATTAACTTCCAATCTTCCAATAATAACAATCCCCCGTTAGGGGAATTATTATTATTGTTATTATTATTATAATTATTATTATTATTATTATTATTATTATTATTATTATTATTATTATTATTATTATTATTATTACTATTATTATTGTTGTTGTTGTTGTACGAAGGAAGAAATTCAAGTGATGGTGGGAGGACAGGTAGCCAGGAGCCAGAAGAGGAGATCAATGGACCATGGAGATCCTTCAATGGATTCTTTGAGCTAGCAAAAGAGTCAAGAAAGTGACCATCAGCCGGACAAAATTGACGAAATGAGGAAGTCTGGAGGCGTTCAATTGTCGGGAAAGTCTCAAGAGAAGGAATTGTGGTGGATTATGGTGGAAGTGGATGGATTGAGAGGCCTTTAAACCATTCCGTTAGTATGACTTAAAATAATCGTAATTTTTTACGGGTTTTGGTGGATAACAAAAACTGAACGAAGCGAAAAGGGATCACAATTTCATAAAAATATTCACGTTCGAAAGAATTTCGAATTCAATGAAATTGGTTAATGCGTTCACGAATGAGTGAGTTACTGGATACACGAATGCGTGAATTGATAAGTAATTTATACCAGCCTAGCACACAGAAAACTGTGTGTGTGTGTGTGTGTGTGTGTGTGTGTGTGTGTGTGTGTGTGTGTGTGTGTGTGTGTGTGTGTGTGTGCGTGACTTTACGTTCCTCACGACTTTGAACAAGTCGTGTGGGTAAACTTAATCCAAATACAACGTGTATTCAGGACAATCCTTAATAGCAGAAAGCAGTCGAATTATCCAGGAGTGGATAATGAATGTACTTTAAAGGTGTTAGGTCTCCTGGGAGCAGTTAAAGGTCCCCGTGTTCGGTTAAGGACAGTTAAGGACTACGATGTAGAATTAAGGATCACCACATACATTACACAGTCAAGGATCCCTGTATACAATGATCCTTTTGTACAGAGCAGACTTTTAAGGATCCCCATATTGCGTGTACAGTTAAGGATCCCCTTGTACAGTCAATGATCCTTTTTTACGTATAAGGATCCCGAAGTATAATGCACGGTTTAGGATCCCCTCGTTTCTGAAATGTGTAGACTTACGGGTTCCCATAAACAGTGAATTTATAAGGATTCCCGTGTACTGTGTACAGCTGTCTCCTCCCATGAACAATGTACACTCACGTCTACACTGTGTTGCATCTGTCTTGCCAAAACAATGATCTCCTAAATATAGAAATATTTTCTGTACAAAAAGATATACGTATGTGCAATAACTCGTTAATATAGAGTGAGAAAAGGTGGAGGAAAATACATGGACAATGTAACTTTGAGGGAAAACACCGAGAATATGACGCGAAAAAGGTGGAGGGACTGACGTGGATCTGACGAATGTCAGCGACAGGTGGTGACACACTAGAAGGGCTGACGGGTGATGATGAACTGGATGACGGGTGGTGAAGGAAGTGCTGAGAGGTGGTGAAGGATGGACCGACAGGTGGTGAAGGAAATGCTGACAGGGGATGAGTGAACACAGGCACGGAAAGCGCTAAAGCATCAGGGGTCACCATACAAAGACTGGAGAAAGGAAAGGAATCAGTTTTGACTCGAGGAAAATAATGGCGGCTCCAGTTACTCAGAACAAGAGCTATTCATCAGCATCGAGACAAGTATGTGACAGAGGAGGGTAGGATTGATGTAGCCATTGCATTAACTGTGATGCGACAGCATCAATGGCAGGGTTTAATAGCGCCTCCGATTCTTTTTCGGTCCATGTGCAGAATCAACGACTGTGGCTGGCTTGGTTTATTAAGTTTAAAGCATTTGGAGCGTGTTTTAACAGTTTGTCTTCGGGGTTAAGCCTTTCCGCCTTTGTCATGGTTTTTATAATTACCGTGGTGCCTGTAGGGGCCTCCGGGAACTTTTAACAGAGATTTTTGGTGTTACTAGACTTTGACGACGTAATGTCCTCTTGTTCAGGGCATCAAGTCCACAGGCATTCTCCATTTATTACAAGGAATCCATCTCTTAATATATACGATTAGAGATGCATTCATCTTAGTGCACAAACGAAGAGATGTACACCTTTTAGCGTATATATAGTGAGTGATGGATATTTATCAGTGTATATAGAAGTTAAAATATGCACAAATATGGAAGCCATGAGTTATGTGCACTACCAGTAACACCTAAGAATTTATGTGGTAGTACTGTGTCGTTTAAAGTTACCATGAACCTTAAGTATAAAAGAGTTGCAATGGACTGTATATAAACAGGTACTACAGAATGCAGCAATAGCTAGTGCTGGATACATGCTGCTGTACGGCAGCACAAGCGAGCAGTACAGAGGGATCACTGGTCTGGAAGTCTTCTCTCAACAACCTGTCCTTTGAATAGACGTGTATTTCCGCACGCACTGCGGTTCGTGTATTTCTTCCCGCTCCACCAAAGACAAACTAAACCTTACTCATTCCGGGTCAGGTTAGGCTAGCCTCAGTTAACCTCTACTTGCCGAATAACATAATCCGGCAGCATACCTCTAGAAGCAGCGAACATATCGCAGTTCCTAAGATCGTTAGCAACTCCTCCCACACAAACTGTGTGGGAGGACGGGTTACTGTGGGAGACTGCACCAATCACCATGACAAAGGCGCCCAGCCTTCATTGTAGCGCCCAGTCTCTCGTTTCAAGATTCATTTAGTTTAGGGTGCGAACACTTCTGCCTGCCTGCGACAGCATATCACCACAGCTCACTAGCGGACAAGATCGATACTTCAGTGCACTTGAAATCGGTGGAAACGAATGGGACGTGAAAGGACAGAGAGAGAGAATGAAAGGTTGGTAACAGTAGTCAACAGGAAGAGGGTTGGGACAAGGTGGACATCAATGACACGTACTGTAAACAATAATAAAGAAAAGGTATAACTTTGCAGAGAATAAAAAGGTAGTCATCGAGACAGCGTTTCGCTACATACACACAGCGAAACGTTGACCTAATGTGTGTCTTTTCTTCACTATTGTGTGTACTAACTTGTGGCGCTGCACATTTCACGTCAACGTATGACATACTGGTGATAAACAAGGTAAAAGAGAATACCATAGTGAAGACGGTACTGATAGAAGGAGAAATGAGAAACTAGTGTGAAAAAGTGAAAGCAGAATGAAGCGAGGAAAAGAAGACGAAGGGAGAAAAGGAGAAAAAAAAGCACGATAAAGAAAAGAGTCAATGAAGCGAGAGAAATGGAAAGAAGAAATCAGAGACAGAGAAGGAGACAGTGGGCATAGGGTATGAAAAATGGAATGAAACGAGAAAAACAGAAAATAAAAAGTTAGAGAGATGAGAAAGGGGAATTTGGATACATTATACCCATACCATCATCTTTTTAATTCACATTATGTTTCTTATTCTGTTAGTGTGACCTTGTAAAGGGTCCAAGTAGGACCGAAACGTCTCCGTAAGTGAGTAATATGTGTATTGTTCCACTCACGGTATTGTGCTATTTTGTTTTTTTTATTTTTTATTCGCATTATCGTCTCTAAACAAACAACTGAGACATTTGTAAATCAATAAATTTAACGAAGAAATCATGGCTTAGAAGTGTAACAAACGTTACACTTTACTGAAAAGGAATACCACTTAAACAAGTGTTAAAGTGAAAGTGGATCAGCATCAGAATTAATTAATTCACACAGTTGATACTGTCTCGCATCAATGACTCAGAATAACTTGTGAACGAACTTAAATGCCATTAACCTTGTCAAGTTAATTAGTTCCAATGTAAATGAATTTTTTCTTCTTGAAATGCCTTGACTGCGCCTGTTGTCAACCTCTGCTCGTCTCGGACTTCAGTGTCTCAGTGCGAAGCTTCGCTTCCAGGTGATATATTAACATCACAGATTAGATACGACTGGCGTATTGCAGAAGACAGTCAGGGATAAAATAGTGCAGCTGAATAAGTTTTTACTGGGAAAGCGTATTGCTCTGTGTAGAGCTTCATCAAGTCATCATGGATTGAAAAAGCTCTAGACTGAGCGACACGTATCTTTTTCGTCAAATTTACCCATATAAAAAGCATTGTTATGTGTCTCCGAAGTGGTAGGTTTATGCGATTACCTGATTTTCTCTTTCTTCCTCCAGGTTTTTCATTTGTGACTCGAGAGAGCACTTCATTCCATCCGCTTTTTCATTTTCACACAACTGTTGACATGCGTACGTACCGTCTAGTGAATTTTATACAGCTCATTCCTTGATTTTGTTTCCGCACGATAACTTGAGAAAGTCCCTTTTGCTCGGTTTCAGACTGTCAACACACTGGTGTACTCGACTTAGAGAAAAGATTGGAATTGTCACTGGGGTGTGTATTTGCCAATTTGGGTATGTCTATTTCGAACAGTTTCAATCTTTAATGACAGAAAGTAGATGAGTTTTAAACTCAACAAACACATAGCATACCAGTAGCATACCTGTAATATTTGACCGCTTACGGCGATGCTGAAACGGAGCCAGTGGTAGGATATCCACTGGAGAGGTTCCAGTGGTAGCTGTTCCCAGGTGAGAAATCCCAACATAGTCATTCATGGGTACCGACTGTGTACATCCACCAGTCCTGCATCACTGCTAAATCTTTAGTCGTACGAATAATGCAGAGAGACACTGGCAGAACGTTAGTGTGAATAGATTATGAAGCGTCCCTCTGCATGGTGTTGGGTGGAGAGACTCTGAGTCCCACTAAAGGTTGTTGGGTGGTGTGAGGAAAGAATGTTAGTCCCAGTACAGGCTACTGTTAGGAGATGGTTGCTGGGGATCTGAGTCCCACTGCAGAGTACTAGGACGAGAGGATATATTTGCCCCACTGAAGGATGCTGGAAGGGAGGAGAGGATATATAAGCCCCCTGAAGGATACTGGGAGGGAGGAGAGGATATAAAAGTCCCCTTGAAGGATGCCGGGAGGGAGAAGAGGATATATAAGCCCCCTGAAGGATGCTGGGAGGGAGGAGAGGATATAAAAACCCCCTTGAAGGATGCCGGAAGGGAGGAGAGGATATATAAGCCCTCTAAAGGATGCTGGGAGGGAGGAGAGGATATAAAAGCCCCCTTGAAGGATGCCGGAAGGGAGGAGAGGATATATAAGCCCCATTGAAGGATGCTAGGAGGGATGAGAAGATATAAACCCCAGTGAAAGATGCTATGAGGTTGAAGAGGATATATAAGCCCCATGAAGGATGCTGTGAGGGAGGAGAGGATATAAGCCCCACTGAAGGATGCCGGGAATCTGCGTCTCAGTGGAAGCTGGTAGCTCAGGCAAGCTGAGGCGGGAGGCAGGTGAATGTCGCGTGCATGAAGAGGGGAATTAATACCAAATAACAACCGAGGAATGGAAGCTGAGTAAGCTTCAGCATACAGATGATTCTCTCGGCCTCCACCGATACAAAGACCCAAGGACGGCCTCGAGGCTTAAATTTTGGGAGAGAAGATGATGATGAATGTGCGTGTGAACTAAGCAAGACAGATGTGAATCACACAACAGAGATGATTTATTAAACACAACTGAATGACCACGGACGGTAAATGACCTTAAACTGCATATATATTTTTAATACGTGCATAAAGCCACGGATAATATCTATTATGTGATACTTGATAGATTCCAAGATGGTGGGTAATTCGTCATCAAGATATATCGTTCGTTTTCTGACGAATTCACGTACGTCTGTTTCTGAACGATCACCAGGTTGTGTCAGCACGCTACCAGGTGTGCGTATGTGTGTTGCTCTTACCGTGCGGAGAATCGAGGTCTGATCCATGGAAGAGGAGGATACCTTCAAATTCTTGGAATAAGAGCATCCAGGCACCTCACTGCTCGGGTTCTAATACTCAACATCGCTTCTGGTTTTACAGATTTTCCGAAGATTTCCTGAGGGGGTCTCAGCTTCCTGCAGCATCCCCAGCAGGAGAGTAGGAAAGACGTCCCCAGTAGGTATGCGTCCCTATGAGAGTAAGAAAGGCGTACCCAGGAGGGAATGAGCCTCATCCCCAGCAGGAGGGAAGGGGTCTCCTCCCCAGCAGGAAGGAAGGAGCTTCGTCCCCAGCAGGAGGGGAGGAGCCTCGTCCTCAGTAAGAGAGACGAAGCCTCTTCCCCAGCAGGAGGGAAGGAGCCTCGTCCTCAGTAAGAGAGACGAAGCCTCTTCCCCAGCAGGAGGGGAGGAGCCTCGTCCTCAGTAAGAGAGACGAAGCCTCTTCCCCAGCAGGAGGGGAGGAGCCTCGTCCTCAGTAAGAGAGACGAAGCCTCTTCCCCAGCAGGAGGGGAGGAGCCTCGTCCTCAGTAAGGAGACGAAGCCTCTTCCCCAGCAGGAGGGAAGGAGCCTCGTCCCAAGTAAGAGAGACGGAGCTTCGGACAAAAGGCTCTCCCGCACGAAGCGTTCCTAAGTGCAGTTTTCAGTAGCTGACTTTAATGAGAAGAATCAGACATCACTTGAATATTTCATAACTCAGCGAAATTTAAATATGAATGAGAACTTCCCCAGGTTTATAATTATTTTGGGTGAGGGTGGAGGGGAAAGGTGTGTGTGTGTGTGTGTGTGTGTGTGAGGGCAGAATATGGGGTAGAGAGTATGGAGGGGAGTTTAGAATGGAGGAGGTGGAGGACATGATGGGAAAGGACAGGATAGGAATGGAGGCTATCAGGTGAAGGAGCAGGGAAATGGGGTGGACGGTGTGAGGTGAAAGTAGGAGAATAACTTTTTTTTTTTGACACCAGTTCGAATCCCCATAACACCAATACAACACCAGTGCCATAATGGATAAAGATATGTTTACTCTTAGTCCCACTAGATGGCCATATATATATAAATATATATATATATATATATATATATATATATATATATATATATATATATATATATATATATATATATATATATATATATATATATATATATATATATATATATATATATATATATATATATATATATATATATATATATATATGTTCACTAGGTTGATAAATCACTCAGCAATAATTCACTTTCTGCCGTGTAGAAGTATTCAATATCTCCTGAAAGTGCATGATAACCGGACCGCTGGCACCAATAGCCTGAAAGATTAACTTCGCAAAGCGAATTCTTAATGTAAAAACATATCGCTCTTCTGGAGTTTTGTCAGATCATAACAGAGGGAAACATCGCCCAGGGAAATTTATAAAAGTGCTTCTTTCCTTCAGTCATATTCAGCAACAGCCTAGTTGACCAATCGGGGCTGCAAAGTATGCGAGCCCTGGAAACAGGTCAGAGATAGATCACAGGTATCGACAAATGATAAATAAGACACGTGCAACATTTAGGTATCTTTATTATTGCAACGTATCGCCAGCCAGTGGCTTCTACAGTCCAGTGTAATCCAGACTGATGGAATGAACACATTGACTTCAGGCTGAGGGACTGATTACCTCATTTTCTACCTTTCTTCTCTGTACTGGACTGATGGAGCCACTGACAGGTGAAACGTTTCCACAATGAAGATACCTAAAAACTGCACAAGTGTGTTATTCATCATCAGTGAACGGACCATTTCCGACACCAAGTAGACTGTGAAATTCCGAAGAACTGGAGGTGCTGTTTCTGATGCGCTGCTGGTGATGAAACACAAATTGTAAATATACTGTATAGCCAGACTAACATTTTTTTATGTCCTAGTTCCTAAGGTTTTTGTGTATCCATATGTTCTGGCGCTATCGTCCACAGGATGGATATGATGTGTACAATAAACTAGCCACTTGCGTCCACAGGATGGATATGAGGTGCACAATAAATTAGACACTGAGGCGGTATAACCTAAAATCTAATCTAAATTCTGGTAACGAAAAAAAAAGTCGAAGTGTTCTGTGGAATATTCAGAAGAAAAGGAGGAAATGTGCGCCGTAAATCAGAGGGTGAGATTTCTTGTGCGCTTAGCGAGTCTCAGGGTTAGCCTGGAAGAGGCGGTGGAGGTGATGGTAGTGGAGGTGGAGAAGGCAGAGGTGGACTTATAGAGATAAAGTGAGCCTTCCATTGAAGCAGCATCACCATTACAGTCACCACTACCAGTATCGCCCCACCACCATTGGCAACATCACCACTACCACTTACCACTATAGTCCCCCTAACATCGACCTCCCAGGAACTGAATAACCTCATCATCTTCACCTCGGTTCCATCGTGGCCTTCCAAAATGCTGCTCTCAGGCACTCGAGACGTGTTAAAGTGCAAGGGTGAGACTGTTAGAGTGCAAGGGTGAGACTGTTAGAGTGTAAGGGTGAGACTGCAGGCTCAAAGAACCCTATACACAGTTCCAGCAGCAGGAAGTGCATTGTTCCTTATTGTATTCCATGAAATGCAAAGTCCTTGTGTGGGTCATTCACCGCAGGGGGAGGTGAAGGCTCTAACCTCCGTTCTCTATTATAGGGAGAGAGAAAAAATTCTTTAAGCTTACATGCAGGGGTCCCTCCCTTGAGACAGGGAGGAACAGGAGAGAATGATTATTTTTTTTACCCTGCTACCGCCCTATTCACATATGGATTTTGCAGAGTTGAGAATCCCGAGAATGGAAAGCCACCGTACGGCGTAAGTTGTCAGAGGCCCTATAAGCCCACAACAATAATACGAAATAAGCCAACACGGGTTTTCAATCCTGCTCGGCTCTCCAACACAGCCGATGGTAAAATGAAATCTCTACATTTCGTTAGTCTGATTGCATGATCTCTAGAAAAAAATGAAGACTTGAGATCGGGTAATCCACTGGAACTAGAGATTATGCGGATGCTAATTTCGTGCTTTCAATAGTGAAAATATGTCACTGGTTGAAGAACAAGTTTTTATTAAGACAACGTTTCGCTCTGTGTAAAGCTTGAAGCAATTCGTGACTTGATTCTGCTCTACACGGAGTGAAATGTTGTGTCTCCCTGTATTCTCTCTCTCTCTCTCTCTCTCTCTCTCTCTCTCTCTCTCTCTCTCTCTCTCTGTCTCTCTCTCTCTCTCTCTCTCTCTCTCTCTCCAAGAGGTTTTCTGCATTCTCAATTATTTTTCTTCATATTATATGCAATGAATGACAATTTTTTTTTCCGCCAGATACATATAAATTCTGATTATGCGAGTAGAGATGTGTTGTGGTGGAGGATGAGAGGTGTTGAAGTCTCCACCACCACCATACCCCCCTCACTGTCTCCCTCACCCCACACACCTGTCCCTCACCCCACACACCTGTCTCTTACCCCACACACTTGTCTCTCACCCCAAACACCTGTCTCTCACCACACACACCTGTTTCTCACACCACACACACACACACACCCGACGGTGTAAGGAGGCAAAAACAAAGTGCAATAGAGAATGGAAAAAGTACAGAAGGCAGAGAACACATGACAATAGGGAGATCAGTCGCAGAGTCAGGAACGAGTATGCACAGGTAAGGAGGGAGGCCCAGCGACAGAATGAAAATAACATAGCATCGAGAATCAAGACTGACCCGAAACTGTTGTATAGCCACATCAGGAGGAAGACAACAGTCAAAGACCAGGTGATCAGACTGAGGACAGAAGGTGGAGAACTCACAAGAAATGATCAGGAGGTATGTGAGGAGCTAAACAGGAGATTTAAGGAAGTTTTTACAGTAGAGACAGGAAGGGCTTTGGGAAGACAGCACAGAAGGGAACATCAAGAAGGAATATACCAACAAGTGTTGGAGGACATACGAACAACCGAGGAGGAGGTGCAGAAGCTGCTAAGTGACCTTGATACCTCAAAGGCGATGGGACCGGACAACATCTCCCCATGGGTCCTTAGAGAAGGAGCAGAGATGGTGTGCGTGCCTCTAACCACAATCTTCAATACATCCCTTGAAACTGGGCAACTACCTGAGAAATGGAAGAAAGCAAATGTAGTCCCCATATTTAAGAAAGGAAACAGAAATGAGGCACTAAACTACAGACCTGTGTCTCTGACATGTATTGTGTGCAAAGTCATGGAGAAGATTATCAGGAGGAGAGTGGTGGAACACCTGGAAGGGAACAAGATTATGAATGAAAACCAGCATGGGTTCATGGAAGGCAAATCCTGTGTCACAAACCTTCTGGAGTTTTATGACAAGGTAACAGAAGTAAGACACGAGAGAGAGTGGTGGGTTGATTGCGTTTTCCTAGACTGCAGGAAGGCCTTTGACACAGTTCCCCACAAGAGATTAGTGCGGAAGCTGGAGGATCAGGCGCATATAACAGGGAGGGCACTGCAATTTATCAGGGAATACCTGACAGGGAGGCAACAACGAGTCATGGTACGTGAAGAGGTATCACAGTGGGCGCCTGTGACGAGCGGGGTCCCACAGGGGTCAGTTCTGTGACCAGTGCTATTTTTGATATATGCGAACGACATGATGGAAGGAATAGACTCTGAAGTGTCCCTATTCGCAGATGATGTGAAGTTGATGAGAAGAATTAAATCGGATGAGGATGAGGCAGGACTACAAAGAGACCTGGACAGGCTGGACATGTGGTCCAGAAACTGGCTTCTCGAATTCAACCCTGCCAAATGCAAAGTCATGAAGATTGGGGAGGAGCAAAGAAGACCGCAGACAGAGTATAGGCTAGGTGGACAAAGACTACAGACCTCACTCAGGGAGAAAGACCTCGGGGTGACCATAACACCGAGCACGTCACCGGAGGCACACATCAACCAAATAACTGCTGCAGTATACGGGCGCCTGTCAAACCTGAGAATAGCGTTCCAATACCTTAATAAGGAATCGTTCAAGACACTACACTATGTATGTTAGGCCCATACTGGAGTATGCAGCACCAGTCTGGAACCCACACCTGGTCAAGCACGTCAAGAAGTTAGAGAAAGTACAAAGGTTTGCAACAAGGCTAGTCCCAGAGTTCAGGGTAATGTCGTACGAGGAAAGGTTGAGGGAAATCGGACTGACGACACTGGAGAACAGAATGGTCAGGGGAGACATGATAACGACATACAAGATACTGCGGGGAATAGACAAGGTGGACAGAGATAGGGTGTTCCAGAGAGGGGACACAGAAGCAAGGGGTCACAACTGGAAGCTGAAGACTCAGACGAGTCACAGGGACGTTAGGAAGTATTTTTTCAGTCATAGAGTCGTCAGGAAGTGGAATAGCCTAGCAAGTGAAGTAGTGGAGGCAGGAACCATACATAGTTTTAAGAAGAGATATGACAAAGCTCAGGAAGCAGAGAGGGAGAGGACCCAGTAGCGATCAGTGAAGAGGCGGGGCCAGGAGCTGAGTTTCGACCCCTGCAACCACAATTAGGTGAGTACAATTAGGTGAGTACACACACACACACACACTCCCCCCACACATCCACTCCTGACCACTCAAGAGTAACAGCCACTCAGGAGAGTCGCGAGGGCCGGATATTAATGAGTTTGTGGCCGATGGTGGAATTCAAGGATCTGGCTGTGAACCTTAAAAAGTGAAATATTTCAAGGGCTGTCATATCCACTTTAATTCAGCATTTTTCACTTTTTAATTTCATCACGTGAAATTTAAAAAAAAATTTACGTTGCCCAATTCTCTGAAAGTGATGATTACTGCTGTATCCACGGGGATGCGCCATACCCGTATGGGTCATATAGCACATGGTGAAGAGAGGGTAATAATGTTTGATACCTCCCCCCCCTCCCTCCCTCCCCCCAAAAATAAAGTGGAAGGTAGACCTAAATTCCCCGGATCTAGAGCTCTCCCTTGAATGGAGAAATATATGTAGATTCGTATTGCTCGAATTTGGAGTGTCTATAATGTTATGGTCCCTCCCTCCCCCCCCCTTAAAAAAAAAGGAAATATCTGCTCAATGAAGACAATTATTTTGCAGTGAAGTGAGAAATGAGCGAGAATTACACAGTCAAAATGTGACATACTAATGTATCTCACTTCCATTTTTATTTCCAAATAGATTTTCATTTATATATTTATTTAAATTTCTCAGTGTACCAGTTCAGTCTACCAGTTCAGTCTACCAGCTCAGTCTACCAGTTCAGTCTACCAGTTCAGTCTACCAGTTCAGTCTACCAGTTCAGTCTACCAGTTCAGTCTACCAGTTCAGTCTACCAGTTCAGTCTACCAGTTCAGTCTACCAGTTCAGTCTACCAGTTCAGTCTACCAGTTCAGTCTACCAGTTCAGTCTACCAGTTCAGTCTACCAGTTCAGTCTACCAGTTCAGTCTACCAGTTCAGTCTACCAGTTCAGTCTACCAGTTCAGTCTACCAGTTCAGTCTACCAGTTCAGTCTACCAGTTCAGTCTACCAGCTCAGTCTACCAGCTCAGTCTACCAGCTCAGTCTACCAGCTCAGTCTACCAGCTCAGTCTACCAGCTCAGTCTACCAGCTCAGTCTACCATCTCAGTCTACCAGCTCAGTCTACCAGTTCAGTCTACCAGCTCAGTCTACCAGCTCGGTCTACCAGTTAGGTCTACTAGCTCGGTTTTCCAGCTCAGTCTACCAGCTCAGTCTACCAGCTCAGTCTACCAGCTCAGTCTACCAGCTCAGTCTACCAGCTCAGTCTACCAGCTCAGTCTACCAGCTCAGTCTACCATCTCAGTCTACCAGCTCAGTCTACCAGTTCAGTCTACCAGCTCAGTCTACCAGCTCGGTCTACCAGTTAGGTCTACTAGCTCGGTTTTCCAGCTCAGTCTACCAGCTCAGTCTACCAGCTCAGTCTACCAGCTCAGTCTACAAGCTCAGTCTACCATCTCAGTTTACCAGCTCAGTCTACCAGCTCGGTCTACCAGTTCGGTCTACCAGGTTGATCTACCAGCTCAGTGTACCAGCTCAGTGTACCATCTCAGTCTACAAGCTCAGTCTACCATCTCAGTTTACCAACTCAGTCTACCAGCTCGGTCTACCAGTTCGGTCTACCAGGTTGATCTACCAGCTCAGTGTACCAGCTCAGTGTACCATCTCAGTCTACCAGCTCAGTCTACCAGCTCAGTCTACCAGCTCAGTCTACCAGCTCAGTCTACCAGCTCAGTCTACCAGCTCAGTCTACCAGCTCAGTCTGACAGATTGTAACTCAATTATAAAGCCCTTGGTGTGTGTGCTGGAATATATAAGGGAAACATACCTTTTGATCCCACAGTGTAACCATCATATAGAACTGGGTAGCAGCATACTCGATGGTTCCAGATGTGTGTGTGTGTGTGTGTGTGTGTGTGTGTGTGTGTGTGTGTGTGTGTGTGTGTGTGTGTGTGTGTGTGTGTGTGTGTGTGTGTGTGTGTGTGTGTGTGTGTGTGTGTAAAAAAAAACACTGTAGAAACAAAAAGTGAAATTCCAAGCGATTTCGTGACTTCTCACATTATCAGGTCCTTAATTATGTTAGAAATCACGAAAGCGATTGGAATTTCACTGTTATTTTCACAGTGATTTTTTGCATATTGTGATAACACCTGTTTACTGTGGACACAAGCGGAATGAAAAGTGACCATTTTTTTTTAACAGCTGTTGTCTATCTTGACCTTTTCTCCACCCTTATAAAATTCACGCCTGTTTTAATTACTCTCTGGGGCGCTTAAACCATCTAAACCACTCTCCCAGAACAAAAAAAAACATGAAAAATCTCAAGATTCCAATTTAACTAAAAACTTCGGGGATTTATTCCCCTAAGTTCTCTGTCTGTCTGTCTGTCTGTCTGTCTGTCTCTCTCTCTCTCTCTCTCTCTCTCTCTCTCTCTCTCTCTCTCTCTCTCTCTCTCTCTCTCTCTCTCTCTCTCTCTCTCTCTCTCTCTCTCTCCAGGAGTTTCAGAAGCGAGCTGAAAATTCCCTTTAAATTACTCTTGGCGAACTTTACATTCTGAGGAGAGTGGGTGGCGTGTGGAGACTCTGCGAGAGTAGGTGAACTGTAGGAGTGATCCTCAGGTAACTTACTTTATCATAGTGTTGCAAGAAGAGGCGAAATTATAGAGCAAATTGGAGTAAAAACAGCAACTGAGACAGTGAGAAATGTTCACTTTAATATATAACAATAAATACAACGTTATATATACAACAATATACACAACAATAAATACAACAATATATACAACAATATATACAACAATATATACAACAAACACAACAATAAATACAACAAAATGCACAACAATAAATACATTAATATATATGGAATTAAAAATATATGAAACAGAAATCTTCATCATCGTTTCACTCAAAGGTCAGGTCTTTCACGTTAGATCTTTAATAATTTCAACTTTCAGCGAAACGTCGTATAATAGTCTTGGGATCTAGACAGCCCCAGGCAAGGCTGTTTACTGTTTACTGAATGTTTTTTTTATTAGTGTAAAAGAGAAACAGGTATACACATAGGAGGAAGACAATGTTATTGATTGAAACTCCGTCAGAAAAGGTTTATGAACCATGGCGTTAAATTATTAAAATATAAAGAATCGAGTATCTGGATACTGACCACCGAGTGTGAGAACACCAGGTGACATTTTTGTGTCGGTGAGAAAGATATAATCACCGTACAACATCAGACTTACACCGGGTAAAAGCACACTTCTAATGCACAAGAAAGCCTTTAAAAAACTAAAAGAGATATTTACTTCGTTAACATTTTTCTTACATCCTTTTTTTGACGCATTTTCAAGAGGTGGAAATCTACATCTCAGTGGCAAGTTGTCATTACAAATGTTTTTCTGTTACGTCTGTGATAAATTCCATTTCGTAAAACACCCGAATATTTCTGGCTTCTGATAATTAGTTCATTAGTCGAGTATATTATCAGCCAATACACTAAACATACTATTAAAACCAGCTGCGCCTACGTAAACACTAATTTTCTCTCTGATTAACTAAACCAAATTAATTTCAATTTGCATACAAAACATGATACCCGACAACGCTAGGCTTCCACTAGACCCGGAAAGTATCCAGCGGGAACTACCTGGATCCACGTTTGTGGATGACGCACTACTGACCGTGTTCAAGACAGAGAACAAGATTATATTGGAATAACTTCTCGAGCTGTTATATAGAAAGATTGTCCACCACCACCACCACTAGAACCACCACCACTTCTAGCACCACCCCCACCACCACCACCACTAGCACCACCCCCACCACCACCACCACTAGCACCACCCCCACCACCACCACCACTAGCACCACTACTCCAACCACCACCACTAGCACCACTACTCCAACCACCACCACTAGAACCACCACCACCACCACTAGCACCACCCCCACCACCACCACCACCACCACCACCACTATAACCACCACCACTAGAACCACCACCACTACTAGCACCACCACCACTAGCACCACCACCACTAGTACCACCAGCACCACCACTAGCACCACCACTAGTACCACCACTAGCACCACCACCACTAGCACCACCACCACTAGTACCACTAGCACCACCACTAGCACCACCACTAGCACCACCACCACTAGCACCACCACTAGCACCACCACTAGCACCACCACTAGCACCACCACTAGCACCACCACTAGCACCACCACTAGCATACTGACACGCGTAAAAATAAGACTAATCATAAAAACTTTTGTGGTTTATGATCACCAAGGGAGACAAAATTCAGTTACCTGGAACGTAAATATCAATAAACAACGTGTGTGTGTGTCTGTGACAGAGAGAGAGAGAGAGAGAGAGAGAGAGAGAGAGAGAGAGAGAGAGAGAGAGAGAGAGAGAGAGAGAGAGAGAGAGAGAGAGAGGGTTGAATCGCCTCTGGCCAGACCCGTCTTACACAGAAACGCCCAAACTAAATTCAATTTTCTTCACAACTGGCCTCCCAAAATAGGTTAATTAAGCCCAGAATAAGATAAAAGACAAAGTAGTAGAGAAAAACTATCTTTTAGAAAGATAAGCAGAAGATAATAAGAATTCTGAGGGACAGAAAACCTCGCGGTTGGTCACATTCAGACGAGTAATATCAGGCCAGGAAAAAATTTTTACATCGTAGCTTGTTAAAAATAACTGGAATCATTCGTGTTTTAAACCTCTTGGTTACGCAGTGGCGGCGACGTGTTGATAGCTGGTGAAAATAACAGCAATCTGGTAGTGGCGTTTTGTTCGTCAGGAAAGAGGTAAGGTTCTTTTGATGTGAGTCTAAATGGTGACCGGCCTGTTGATTAAGCAGCTGCCGCTGTCATAGCGGCGCTGGGTTTAATGCAATAAGACTACGCTGGGTTTAATGCAATAAGACTACGCTGGGTTTAATGCAATAAGACTACGCTGGGTTTAATGCAATAAGACTACGCTGGGTTTAATGCAATAAGACTACGCTGGGTTTAATGCAATAAGACTACGCTGAGTTTAGTGCTATAAGACTACGCTGGGTTTAATGCAGTAAGACTACGCTGGGTTTAATGCAATAAGACTACGCTGGGTTTAATGCTATAAGACTAATCTGGGTTTAATGCAATAAGACTACGCTGGGTTTAATGCTATAAGACTGATCTGGGTTTAGTGCAATAAGACTATGCTGGGTTTAATGCTATAAGACTAATCTGGGTTTAGTGCTATAAGACTACGCTGGGTTTAATGCTATAAGACTAATCTGGGTTTAGTGCTATAAGACTACGCTGGGTTTAATGCTATAAGACTACGCTGGGTTTAATGCTATGAGACTAATCTGGGTTTAATGCAATAAGACTATGCTGGGTTTAATGCTATAAGACTACGCTGGGTTTAATGCAATAAGACTACGCTGGGTTTAATGCAATAAGACTACGCTGGGTTTGATGCAATAAGACTACGCTGAGTTTAATGCAATAAGATTACGCTGGGTTTAATGCAGTAAGACTACGCTGGGTTTAATGCTATAAGACTAATCTGGGTTTAATACAGTAAGACTACACTTGGTTTAATGCTATAGGACTACGCTGGATTTAATACAGTAAGACTACGCTTGGTTTAATGCATTAAGACTACGCTGGGTTTAATGCAGTAAGACTACACTGGGTTTAATGCTATAGGACTACGCTGGATTTAATACAGTAAGACTACGCTTGGTTTAATGCATTAAGACTACGCTGGGTTTAATGCAGTAAGACTACACTGGGTTTAATGCTATAGGACTACGCTGGATTCAATGCAGTAAGACTACGCTTGGTTTAATGCTATAAGACTACGCTGGGTTTAATGCTATAAGACTACACTGGGTTTAATGCTATAAGACTACACTGGGTTTAATGTTATAAGACTACACTGGGTTTAATGCTATAAGACTACGCTGGGTTTATTGCAATAAAACTACGCTGGCTTACTTGTCATATTCCCATGATAAAACCTCCACGTAAACACAAGCTAGAACTATATTATTAAGGAAGAAAATCACAATAAAACGCGTGATTGCAAATATGAGAAAAATACCACAGTGAAAATGGGAAATAACACATAAACGCTTTCACGTGTTTACAGACATACTTCCCTCTGAAGATGAAATCTCTCAGGTTTTATTTCCTACTTTCACTATGGTATTATTTTTATGATATTACTATTAACAATAACTATTCTTAGAGTAGAATTAAATGTTACTTGTCTTTCAGTATGTTAGAGTCTTACCTTAATGCTGTTTAGGTCACCTTAAAAGTGGTATATAATGCAGCCTTTTATATTCTACATATTACAGTATTTATATATGCAAATGTAGTTAAGAATTTAATTATACGATTTATACTGCTGCTTTTGTGGTTTTCTGTCGCGAAGTCAAAAATTCCGATATAATAATTTTATTAATAATTGTGTTATTCTTAACACAATTCAACTTACATCTGCCTTTTTTATAAATAATTATTAGCATTTGTTATTTTTTGTTTTAGCATCGATATTATGCTTTTTTTCACATATTAATTGTTAATATTCTCGTTAGGATCTTGCTCTCATTTATTGTTGATACTTGTTCTCATTCGTACTCTCATTTGTGTTTAAATTCGTGTTCATATTTCATGTCACATTTATCATAATAGAAACTCCGCCCAGAGGCTAACATCTGGGAAAGTCTTCACTGTTTTCTGTTGGCAATTCCAAAGGTACGTGACTCTCCATTCTTCTCTCTGTGCTTGTGTGTGTGTGTGTGTGTGTGTGTGTGTGTGTGTGTGTTGCACCTTGGAGCGAGCTAGAGTAATGTGTCTACGACAGCTGAGATGAGGCCGCCAGGCACATATAAATACGCAGATGTTTCCCTGTCAGTGAGAAACACAAGATACACTCACAAAGTTTTACACTGCTCAGCAACACCGTATTTTCACTTATCATCAGCGTACACACATACACATACGTATATGTATGTATATACACTGGTACAGTATATCAAAGATTATGAATCTCCTCCAGGTCCTCTGAAACTGGATGCGAGCCAAGTGCGCATCAAGCATTTCCCCTCTGGATGGTCACGCTGAGGAGCTAGAACACGAAAGTGGCCGACCTTGGATCGCTGGTGGTGTTAATGAATCTGGAATCCAATTTTTTAAGGAAACTCGAGGCGTTCTTTCTCCATGATCCCAAGGTCTCTGATTCCACTGGGACAAATTGATACTGATGACAGTTTATCATCAAGGTAGGGTGACCCGAAGAAGAAACTCTTCCATCATCGCTCACTCCATCACTGTCTTGCCAGAGACGTGCCGATAATACAGCTCAAAAACTGCAACTCCAACCCTCCAGGACTCAAACCCTATCAATTATATATTTTAATCTTTAGTTTACTGAATAAAGTATTCTTGAATGGCAGTGTACAAGTTGCGTGCATCCTTAATATTTCTTCATACAGTCGACAGACTTCAAGCCCCACCAAGCAGAGTCACCATTTGCTCCTCCCGCGTCCCTGTGTTCGGAACCCGACCATCTGCGCACCACACGTTCTAGAGGGTCATGAGAAGCTGCGACAGCATCCAGGAACTGCCATGCGCTCTTACCCTTCTCTTCAAAACAATCTCTTGTGCTACTAATCACCATTAAGATCCTCTCGTGACTGAAGAACACGGCACCAACACAATAGTGCCGAAGATAGACCACGCCTCGAGAGCCCGGGCGTTTCTCAAGGGCCTTCTTCACATCTTGCAGACGTAGCCATTCTCTTTGGGATTTTTTTTCATCCGACTGAGCCAAGAGGGAAACGCTTTTGATGTAACACTGCCCACCCATGCCTTGTGTGTGTGCTTGTGGGGCCTTCAGCCGTGATTGTCCTCTTTCCTGAGTGGCCTGGGCAGGCAGGTGAACATTTGCAAAAACAAGCTTTTCACTCGTTTCACTCTGTGTCGAGGGTTATTAATTCATGGCTTGATAAAATATTATACAGGGCGAAACGTTGTCCACATAAAAGCTTATTCTATAACCCAATTCTTCAGTTTGCATACTTGTCGGTAATACTCTGCTTAATTTAATTTCTGAATTGTGCTAGGATATATATACATACATACATACATACATACATACATACATACATACATACATACATACATATATATATATATATATATATATATATATATATATATATATATATATATATATATATATATATATATATATATATATATATATATATATATATATATATATATATATGCACATGCAAAACAACCACTGTGAAAGAATAATGAAATTCCAAGCGCTTTCGTGACTACTCGCATTATCAAGGAACAATAAATGTAATGCATCAAAGGAAGGCATATAAAGGGTCTAGACCACACCTCACCATCACATCCCACAACAAAGCAACACCTGAC
>NC_091338.1:3284776-3297276 GCF_038502225.1 Cherax quadricarinatus
AGCGTGGTTGCCAAGAGGAGATTTCTGGCTACTCCCGAGATTGCCCTGGCTAGCTAGCTAGGATCGAATATTCAATTAATTCTGCCTTGATGGAGAGTTGTGTCTGGGAAGAGATGAACGGAACAGCTGAGAGCAATACCTGGAGAGGACAGGTAAATGTAGTAGTAGTAGTAGTAGTAGTTGTTGTAGTAGCAGCAGTAGTAGTAGTAGTAGTAGTAGTAGTAGTAGTAGTAGTAGTAGTAGTAGTAGTAGTAGAAGTAGTAGTAGTAGTAGTAGTAGTAGTAGTAGTAGTAGTAGTAGTAACAGTAGCAGTAGTAGTAGTAGTAGCAGTAGTCCTAGTATTAGCTATGCCGCCATCTCATCACACGTAAGTATGCGTCTTTGTTTTATATTTGTTTTACCCCTCAAGGAAGGTTCCTTGATGTTGGTGAGGGGCTCTTGATTTAGGGAATTGGATCTGTGCTCCAGTTCCCCAAATTAAGCCTGAATGCCTTCCACATCCCCCCCCCAGGCGCTGTATAATCCTCCGGGTTTAGCGCTTCCCCCTTGATTGTAATAATAATAATAATTTATATTTGTTTTAAATATTACATGTTATGACGTGGACTGAGAAGCCAGAGGAATGTAAATAAAACACACAATGACAGTTATGGCATTTTATCGTAAAGACGCTATGTTTTCCATGGAACATGGACGTAACGTTTCCACAATCATATGCCATAACCAGCATTGTGTGTATACTCTACGAGTGTTGCAAGCAGGCCAGCGGAAGGCTTTAAATGAAGGACCAGAAGCTCTACGGAGTGGGTCATCGGATCGTTAAGACCCATGTCTTAAATAGAATCAAACTTGAACCTTACACTACCAGCTGACAGCTGACAACTGACAGCTGACACTGGAGGAACAAACTTCGAAGTGCAACACTTAAACTGATAATGCAGATTTTTACGTATTGATGTTTCGAATATATTTCAGCTAAGTGGAATTACACAAGGAATTAAATTGTGATCGAAGTTACCGTCACTGTTTCATGATATTAAACTCATGTCATCTGTAAGTACATGTACTTCTGTTGAGGAAATAATAATAATAATAATAATAATAACAATAATAATAATAATAATAATAATAATAATAATAATAATAATAATAATAATAATAATAATAATAATAATAATAATAATAATAATAATTATAATAATAATAATAATAATACAATTTTTATCATTACTACATATATATTTAATATATATACACACGTGTGTGTGTGTGTAAGAAACAGCAAAGTGCTTGATAAATTTTTAGTAAACTCTGTAACCTATTTAGGAGAGGCTGCAAGAAAACCTTCCACTGTCCGCCAAGTAAAGCTCTATTCACCAGCAATTCTTGTTAAGGTGAAAGCAATTAATTGGCAACAGATGAGGTGCCTGGGGGTAACTGGTGCGTTGGTCTGGAAGTAGTTAGCTGGGAGGCTGGTGGGTGGTGGAGGGGTGGAGTGCTGCGCTGGAGATGTTGGAGGAACTGGAAGTGGGAAAGTTGAGGCCCAAGTGATGAGGAATGTTGGAGATGTGGGAGTACCTAAGGAGGAGGAGAGGGGAAGATATTGTTGAGGTGGATACTAGTTGAATTGGATAAGTAGTCTCTTGAGATTTATCAGTTGTTTACAGGAAGTTAAATCACTGACCAGTTTGTATCAAGAAATGGCACCAAGAAATGACTCCATCAGATAATACACATATCATTTGGATCTACGTGTTTGTTTTAATTGAGACCTCGTTGCCGATGTGGCAACAGTCGTAGGAAACTACTCTGGGATGATTCTTTTATGACGTGGTTTTTTAAAGAGCCTAATGGAAGGGTAAGAGGGCAAAAGGTCTAGGTCAGAGCAAGTGACTACATTAGGAAAATCACGCATCCTCGTCGGGTGGTCAGAAGCTTGACTGTCGTCTCTAATTGGAGTGACTTGATCACAAAAAAAATCAATCGCTAATGTCGGGAGATCACAAGCTTGACTGTCGTCCTTATTTGCTGAAAATGGTGGTTGCATATCTTGAATTAATATTGGCGAGTATTTTATTATGGTATAATGTTTTGTTCTGCAATAGTTCTGCTCTGCTGAAAGATATTGACGACCTGTATCTTCCTCTTCCAGCTAAGGATCAATTTCCATTGCTTCTCGCTGGGCGACTCTGTGTAAAGGCAGTCGTTTGGGATAGCCATAGGCCCACCCTTAGCTCAGTTTTGGCTAACATATCCATGGGCCATTTGGAGGAGAAACCTAATCCACACATCCCCAATGGAGTAACATGACTGCGATATATGGACAACATCCTGGTTATCGTACCCAAACAACTCGACACAAATGAACTTAATCAACCCTCAATCAAGATCATGTCTCACCATGATCCGAGGACAGAAGAGTCTTCAAAGGATTCTATTTGAGGGTGTATAGAACCTCATCCCATGGTTTCATTGTAGTTTTCACCAAACTACAACACCCAATACTGTCAAGAACTTAGTAACAAGAGAAGCACACATTACGAAGACACTAGAACTGACATCTACATCATCCCACGTAGGGAAGTGGAACAAACTACGTGAAGGGAGACTTATAGGAGATTGGCAAAATACATCAGAGAACACTAATACATTTGTCGAAGAGATAATTTTAGCAATGCCTGCACTATTCACCGCAGCTCCCACAAACACATCTTCCAAAATGCGAAAATTAAATTTCAAACAAAAAGTAAGAAGCACAACAGGCGCTATTCAGAATCTGTTCTAATCTGAAATGTCACTTCTATCATACAGAACCCTGACTGTCTTTTATTTCAGATCTTCTCGCTAGACTCATCCCGCATAAATCAAACACCACCATCACGTAGCTATAACCCATGACACAATATAATACATACTCTGTAAACTTCGAATCATTGAATTAAACAGAATAGTCTCTGGTGGGCGAAACGTCTTAATAAACATCCTAATACAGCGTGTCTCACGGAAGTGTCTGTTTACCCTCAAGCCGAAGAGCATCTAGTAGACACATGACAAGCGGCCATAATTAACACACAGAGGAACACTCTCTCACAAGCGCATTAAATATGTACCAACTAGCAAGTATTAAATCTGAGAGTTTATGAACAAACTTGTAAGTTGCGAGAGCTGAGCTGGGAAGTAAATCCTCTGTTTTAGATTCGGAAGAAAGTTAACAGTGAGTAATAAGCTTAGGGTCATCTTAAGATTGTTTTAAGGCCCCGAATCTGAAGCTGCCCATCAATATTTCTGTCTTTTGGAAGAATTCATAGATCCTACTCAAAGATTTTTTTGAGAAATGCGGGACTACAGAAAATTACAGGTTTGCAGGCAATCTTCTGGACTACAAGCATTCTACAGAACCACAAGTAATTTACAGGACTACAAGATACTGCCATACACAAACAAACACATATGCCACAAAACTCATCCTAATCATCCGTAAGCTCTAACTCGTATAATTAATTTGAGTATAATTAATGACCCACAAACACTGCCATGTGTAATGATAGTAATTAATTTAGATCATTTATACCCGGTGATGCGAGGTATATGTTGGTGTTGTGAGTGGTGGTATGTTGGTGCTCTGTGGTGTTGGTGTTGTGATTGGTGGTATGTTGGTGTTCTGTGGTGTTGGTGTTGTGATTGGTGGTATGTTGGTGTTCTGTGGTGTTGGTGTTGTGAGTGGTGGTATGTTGGTGCTCTGTGGTGTTGGTGTTGTGAGTGGTGGTATGTTGGTGCTCTGTGGTGTTGGTGTTGTGAGTGGTGGTATGTTGGTGCTCTGTGGTGTTGGTGTTGTGATTGGTGGTATGTTGGTGTTCTGTGGTGTTGGTGTTGTGAGTGGTGGTATGTTGGTGTTCTGTGGTGTTGGTGTTGTGAGTGGTGGTATGTTGGTGTTCTGTGGTGTTGGTGTTGTGAGTGGTGGTATGTTGGTGCTCTGTGGTGTTGGTGTTGTGAGTGGTGGTATGTTGGTGTTCTGTGGTGTTGGTGTTGTGAGTGATGGTATGTTGGTGTTCTGTGGTGTTGGTGTTGTGAGTGGTGGTATGTTGGTGTTCTGTTGTGTTGGTGTTGTGAGTGGTGGTATGTTGGTGTTCTGTTGTGTTGGTGTTGTGAGTGGTGGTATGTTGGTGTTCTGTTGTGTTGGTGTTGTGAGTGGTGGTATGTTGGTGCTCTGTGGTGTTGGTGTTGTGAGTGGTGGTATGTTGGTGCTCTGTGGTGTTGGTGTTGTGAGTGGTGGTATGTTGGTGTTCTGTGGTGTTGGTGTTGTGAGTGGTGGTATGTTGGTGTTCTGTGGTGTTGGTGTTGTGAGTGGTGGTATGTTGGTGTTCTGTGGTGTTGGTGTTGTGAGTGGTGGTATGTTGGTGTTCTGTGGTGTTGGTGTTGTGAGTGGTGGTATGTTGGTGTTCTGTTGTGTTGGTGTTATGTTGTTGTGTGTATGGTGTTAAATTGCTATGTGTGGTGTTATTTTGATATTTTGTGGTGTTATGTTGCTGTGTATTGTATTATGTTACTGTGTGTGTGGTATTATGTTGCTATTTGGTGTTACGTTGGTGTGTTGTGTTTTTTATGTCGACTTCTACGTTCTTATGTTGGCGTTTTGTGTTCGTATGTAGGTGTTTTGTAGTGTTGTTAAGTTAGTGTAGTGTTGTTAAGTTAGTGTTCTGTAGTGCTGTGTTAACGTCTGTGGTGTTAAGCATACACATGAGGACCAGCTCCAAAATTTCCGTCTTGAGGTGCTTGACTATCTCTCTGCTTAGATGAAGGCTTGAGCACACTGTCTTTCCACAGCAACTACACTGTTTTTATCCTTAGTGTGTATCTTAATGACGAATTTAAAAGTAGGTATGTTTTCTTAAGATCCTTTTATCCATATACAATAGTTAGAAAACCAGTTCCAGTAACGAAAAAAATAGGAACATTAATTACGTACCTAATATTACATCAATAAGTTTGATATCAAAATAATGATCTTGCATCTTGGCCTTACTGATGTAATTGTAAATAACAGGAGCATAATAGATTCGTTCTACTCGAGGGAACCGGATATAAAAGTTATAGCAGTGTCAGTCTTGTGTTGTAGAAAAAGGCACTTGTGGATAGTTTTGTGGTGATTGAAAGCATACGTACCAGTGGTACCTTCAACGTTCATAATTATGTTGATAATTGTATGAAATACCGATAATTTGATGTTTAGGACACATGTGCAGCAGTTGGGTATCTTTATTGATGAAACGTTTCGCCTACACAGTAGGGTTCGTCAGACAAATCAAGGAGTAGTAGTTATGAAATAAAGACGATGTAATTAGTTCATTATTGATGGACTAATTACACCATCTTTATTTCTGTATTTGACTGAAGAAACTTACTGTATTGGCGAAACGTTCCATCGGTCAAGATACCCAGCTGTTCAGAATCTTCCTGGCTCATTTCGATTTGATAGATATAACTGCAATATCATTTGTTCTTCTATCATTAGTGTTCCTCAAGTGCGTTTAGACAGCCGCAGACAGAGGTAAACAACGACTGCGTGTTTAAGTGTTGTAGAATTAACTGGAGGAGCCACACTGATGCTTACCAGCCCCCAAGCCTCCTCTTGGCGCCACTACTGATATATATATATATATATATATATATATATATATATATATATATATATATATATATATATATATATATATATATATATATATATATATATATATATAGGTAGGTATCCCTCTATTTTCTTGCATCATACGTCATTGCCACACACATTCTCCAGTCGCTTTACTGCCCCTGAGGGTTTAGCGCTCTCCCCATGAATACATATATATATCCAGGAGGTTCGGTTTTCGATATGTTTACCATAAGCGTGAGCAGGATAAACGAAATTTTATTCTGGAGTATCTTTCCAGTGTCCATTTAAAGACGAAATTTTGTGAAAACGAGAGAATGAGTGACCGAGGGAGGGTCCCTTCAATGGTCCCTTCAATGGTCCCTTCAATGTTCCCTTCAATGGTCCCTTCAATGGTCCCTTCAATGGTCCCTTCAATGGTCCCTTCAATGGTCCCTTCAATGGTCCCTTCAATGGTCCCTTCAATGATCCCTTCAATGGTCCCTTCAATTGTTCCATCAATGGTCCCTTCAATGGTCCCTTCAATAGTCCTTTCAATGGTCCTTTCAATGGTCCCTTCAATGATTCCTTCAATGGTCCCTTCAATGGTCCCTTCAATGGTCTCTTCAATGGTCCCTTCAATGGTCCCTTCAATGATCCCTTCAATGGTCCCTTCAATGGTCCCTTCAATGGTTATTTCAATGGTCCCTTCAATGGTTCCTTCAATGGTCCCTTCAATGGCCCCTTCAATGGTCCCTTCAATGATCCCTTCAATGATCCCTTCAATGATCCCTTCAATGGTCCCTTCAATGGTCCCTTCAATGGTCCCTTCAATGGTCCCTTCAATGGCCCCTTCAATGATCCCTTCAATGGTCCCTTCAATGGCCCCTTCAATGGTTCCTTCAATGGTCCCTTCAATGGCCCCTTCAATGGTCCCTTCAATGGTCCCTTCAATGATCCCTTCAATGATCCCTTCAATGGTCCCTTCAATGGTCCCTTCAATGGTTCCTTCAATAGTCCCTTCAATGGTCGCTTCAATGGTCCCTTCAATGGTCCCTTCAATGGTCCCTTCAATGGTCCCTTCAATGGTCCCTTCAATGGTCCCTTCAATGGTTCCTTCAATGGTCCCTTCAATTGTCCCTTCAATGGTCCCTTCAATGGTTCCTTCAATGGTCCCTTCAATGATCCCTTCAATGGTCCCTTCAATGGTCCCTTCAATGGTTTCTTCAATGGCCCCTTCAATGGTCCCTTCAATCGTCCCTTCAATGGTTCCTTCAATGGCCCCTTCAATGATCCCTTCAATGGCCCCTTCAATGGTCCCTTCAATGGTTCCTTCAATGGTCCCTTCAATGGTCCCTTCAATGGTCCCTTCAATGGTCCCTTCAATGGTCCCTTCAATGGTCTCTTCAATGGTCCTTTCAATGGTCCCTTCAATGGTCCCTTCAATGGTCCCTTCAATGGTCCCTTCAATGATCCCTTCAATGGTCCCTTCAATGGTCCCTTCAATAGCCCCTTCAATGGACCCTTCAATGGTCCCTTCAATGGTCCCTTCAATGGTCCCTTCAATGGTCCCTTCAATGGTCCCTTCAATGGTCCCTTCAATGATCCCTTCAATGGTCCCTTCAATGGTCCCTTGAATGGCCCCTTCAATGGTCCCTTCAATGGTCCCTTCAATGGTCCCTTCAATGGTCCCTTCAATGGCCCCTTCAATAGTCCCTTCAATGGTCCCTTCAATGGCCCCTTCAATGGCCCCTTCAATGGTCCCTTCAATGGCCCCTTCAATGGCCCCTTCAATGGCCCCTTCAATGGCCCCTTCAATGGTCCCTTCAATGGTCCCTTCAATGGTCCTTTCAATGGCCCCTTCAATGGCCCCTTCAATGGCCCATTCAATGGTCCCTTCAATGGCCCCTTCAATGGTCCCTTCAATGGCCCCTTCAATGGCCCCTTCAATGGTCCCTTCAATGGTCCCTTCAATGGCCCCTTCAATGGTCCCTTCAATGGTCCCTTCAATGGTCCCTTCAATGGTCCCTTCAATGGTCCCTTCAATGGCCCCTTCAATGATCCTTTCAATGGTCCCTTCAATGGCCCCTTCAATGGCCCCTTCAATGGTCCCTTCAATGGCCCCTTCAATGGCCCCTTCAATAGTCCCTTCAATGGTCCCGTCAATGGCCCCTTCAATGGTCCCTTCAATGGTCCCTTCAATGGTCCCTTCAATGGTCCCTTCAATGGTCCCTTCAATGGCCCCTTCAATGATCCCTTCAATGGTCCCTTCAATGGCCCCTTCAATGGCCCCTTCAATGATCCCTTCAATGGCCCCTTCAATGGTCCCTTCAATGGTTCCTTCAATGGTCCCTTCAATGGTCCCTTCAATGATCCCTTCAATGGTCCCTTCAATTGTCCCTTCAATGGTCCCTTCAATGATCCCTTCAATAGTCCTTTCAATGGTCCTTTCAATGGTCTCTTCAATGGTTCCTTCAATGGTCCCTTCAATGGTCCCTTCAATGGTCCCTTCAATGGTCCCTTCAATGGTCCCTTCAATGATCCCTTCAATGGTCCCTTCAATGGTCCCTTCAATGGTCCTTTCAATGGTCCCTTCAATGGTTCCTTCAATGGTCCCTTCAATGGCCCCTTCAATGGTCCCTTCAATGATCCCTTCAATTATCCCTTCAATGATCCCTTCAATGGTCCCTTCAATGGTCCCTTCAATGGTCTCTTCAATGGTCCCTTCAATGGCCCCTTCAATGATCCCTTCAATGGTCCCTTCAATGGTCCCTTCAATGGTCCCTTCAATGGTCCCTTCAATGATCCCTTCAATGATCCCTTCAATGGTCCCTTCAACGATCCCTTCAATGATCCCTTCAATGGTCCCTTCAATGGCCCCTTCAATGGTTCCTTCAATGGTCCCTTCAATGGCCCCTTCAATGGTCCCTTCAATGGTCCCTTCAATGATCCCTTCAATGATCCCTTCAATGGTCCCTTCAATGGTCCCTTCAATGGTTCCTTCAATGGTCCCTTCAATGGTCCCTTCAATGGTCCCTTCAATGGTCCCTTCAATGGTCCCTTCAATGGTCCCTTCAATGGTCCCTTCAATGGTTCCTTCAATGGTCCCTTCAATTGTCCCTTCAATTGTCCCTTCAATGGTTCCTTCAATGGTCCCTTCAATGATCCCTTCAATGGTCCCTTCAATGGTCCCTTCAATGGTTTCTTCAATGGCCCCTTCAATGGTCCCTTCAATGGTCCCTTCAATGGTTCCTTCAATGGCCCCTTCAATGATCCCTTCAATGGCCCCTTCAATGGTCCCTTCAATAGTTCCTTCACTGGCCCCTTCAATGGCCCCTTCAATGGCCCCTTCATTGGTCCCTTCAATGGTCCCTTCAATGGTTCCTTCAATGGCCCCTTCAATGATCCCTTCAATGGTACCTTCAATGGTCCCTTCAATGGTTCCTTCAATGGTCCCTTCAATGGTCCCTTCAATGGTCCCTTCAATGGTCCCTTCAATGGTCCCTTCAATGTTCTCTTCAATGGTCCCTTCAATTGTCCCTTCAATGGTCCCTTCAATGGTCCCTTCAATGGTCCCTTCAATGATCCCTTCAATGGTCCCTTCAATGATCCCTTCAATGGCCCCTTCAATGTTCATTTCAATGGTCCCTTCAATGGTCCCTTCAATGGTCCCTTCAATGGTCCCTTCAATGGTCCCTTCAATGGTCCCTTCAATGGTCCCTTCAATGGTCCCTTGAATGGTCCCTTCAATGGTCCCTTCAATGGTCCCTTCAATGGTCCCTTCAATGGTCCCTTCAATGGCCCCTTCAATGGTCCCTTCAATGGTCCCTTCAATGGCCCCTTCAATGGCCCCTTCAATGGTCCCTTCAATGGCCCCTTCAATGGTCCCTTCAATGGCCCCTTCAATGGCCCCTTCAATGGTCCCTTCAATGGTCCCTTCAATGGTCCCTTCAATGGCCCCTTCAATGATCCTTTCAATGGTCCTTTCAATGGCCCCTTCAATGGCCCCTTCAATGGTCCCTTCAATGGCCCCTTCAATGGCCCCTTCAATGGTCCCTTCAATGGCCCCTTCAATGGTCCCTTCAATGGTCCCTTCAATGGTCCCTTCAATGGCCCCTTCAATGGTCCCTTCAATGGTCCCTTCAATGGTCCCTTCAATGGTCTCTTCAATGGTCCCTTCAATGGTCCCTTCAATGGCCCCTTCAATGGTCCCTTCAATGGTCCCTTCAGTGGTCCCTTCAATGGCCCCTTCAATGGTCTCTTCAATGGTCCCTTCAATGGTCCCTTCAATGGTCCCTTCAATGGTCCCTTCAATGGTCCCTTCAATGGTCCCTTCAATGGTCCCTTCAATGGTCCCTTCAATGGCCCCTTCAATGGTCCCTTCAATGGTCCCTTCAATGGCCCCTTCAATGGCCCCTTCAATGGTCCCTTCAATGGTCCCTTCAATGGTCCCTTCAATGGTCCCTTCAATGGTCCCTTCAATGGTCCCTTCAATGGTTCCTTCAATGGTCCCTTCAATGGTCCCTTCAATGGTCCCTTCAATGGTCCCTTCAACTAGACTGCCTTCCTCTCGCAGGGCGCTGCATGGCTCCTTCGGGTTTAGCACTTCCACGTGATTATGGGTGAAAAGAAAAATTCGTGAGAATTTTTTAAAAATGAGATTTTTTTTTTAATTTGTGAGAGAATTATACACAAGTGAATAACATAGACATGAACAATATTTGTAAATTGTTGCAGCCATGGTATTGTGGGTTAGTTGTGAATTATTGCATCCATGGTATTGTGGGTTAGTTGTGAATTGTTGCAGCCATGGTATTGTGACTTCCACTCATAGAAACAGGGGAACGGGGGTCCTTAATCCAAGTATGTCTATAGACCTGGTCAACTATTGGAAATTTGGGCGCTTTTGTAAGCACATGTACGTGCATGTACGTGCATGAACGTGCATGTACGTGCGCGTACGTCGGTACACCATACCGAACTCTGAACAGTATTTATATGGATGTATAATAGCAAGCCCTGAACACAACGAACGTTGCTATCTACACAATACCAGTCCCTGAACAAACCTTGCTACCTACACAATACCAGTCCCTGAACAAATCTTGCTATCTACACAATACCAGTCCCTGAACAAACCTTGCTACCTACACAATACCAGTCCCTTAACAAATCTTGCTATCTACACAATACCAGTCCCTGAACAAACCTTGCTACCTACACAATACCAGTCCCTGAACAAACCTTGCTACCTACACAATACCAGTCCCTGAACAAATCTTCCTATCTACACAATACCAGTCCCTGAACAAACCTTGCTACCTACACAATACCAGTCCCTGAACAAATCTTGCTATCTACACAATACCAGTCCCTGAACAAACCTTGCTACCTACGCAATACCAGTCCCTGAACAAACCTTGCTACCTACACAATACCAGTCCCTGAACAAACCTTGTTACCTACGCAATACAAGTCCCTGAACAAACCTTGCTACCTACACAATACCAGTCCCTGAACAAACCTTGCTATCTACACAATACCAGTCCCTGAACAAACCTTGCTACCTACACAATACCAGTCCCTGAACAAATCTTGCTATCTACACAATACCAGTCCCTGAACAAACCTTGCTACCTACACAATACCAGTCCCTTAACAAACCTTGCTACCTACACAATACCAGTCCCTGAACAAACCTTGCTACCTACACAATACCAGTCCCTGAACAAACCTTGCTACCTACACAATACCAGTCCCTGAACAAACCTTGCTACCCACACAATACCAGTCCCTGAACAAACCTTGCTACCTACACAATACCAGTCCCTGAACAAACCTTGCTACCTACACAATACCAGTCCCTGAACAAACCTTGCTACCTACACAATACCAGTCCCTGAACAAACCTTGCTACCTACACAATACCAGTCCCTGAACAAACCTTGCTACCTACACAATACCAGTCCCTGAACAAACCTTGCTACCCACACAATACCAGTCCCTGAACAAACCTTGCTACCTACACAATACCAGTCCCTGAACAAACCTTGCTACCTACACAATACCAGTCCCTTAACAAATCTTGCTATCTACACAATACCAGTCCCTGAACAAACCTTGCTACCTACACAATACCAGTCCCTGAACAAACCTTGCTATCTACACAATACCAGTCCCTGAACAAACCTTGCTACCTACACAATACCAGTCCCTGAACAAACCTTGCTACCTACACAATACCAGTCCCTTAACAAACCTTGCTACCTACACAATACCAGTCCCTGAACAAACCTTGCTACCTACACAATACCAGTCCCTGAACAAACCATGCTACCTACACAATACCAGTCCCTGAACAAACCTTGCTACCCACACAATACCAGTCCCTGAACAAACCTTGCTACCTACACAATACCAGTCCCTGAACAAACCTTGCTACCCACACAATACCAGTCCCTGAACAAACCTTGCTACCTACACAATACCAGTCCCTGAACAAACCTTGCTACCTACACAATGCCAGTCCCTTAACAAACCTTGCTACCTACACAATACCAGTCCCTGAACAAACCTTGCTACCTACACAATACCAGTCTCTGAACAAACCTTGCTACCTACACAATACCAGTACCTGAGCAAACCTTGCTACCTACGCAATACCAGTCCCTGAACAAACCTTGCTACCTACACAGCACCAAGCCCTGAACACGGCTGGGAACAATTGTACTGGGACATTTAAAAATGAATCGCACACCATCGCCTCTCTGTTGATTGTCCCCCTCCCTCCCTCCCTCCCCCTACCCCCTCCACCATCCCATTCCCCACATCCCCCCCAAGAAAAAAAAATTATTGAAAATTGCTCTTGCCC
>NC_091338.1:3304776-3384776 GCF_038502225.1 Cherax quadricarinatus
GCAAGGGGCTAGTAACCTCTTCTCCCGTATAAATTACTAAATTTAAAAGAGAAACTTTCGTTTTTCTTTTTGGACCACCCTGCCTTGGTGGGATATGGCCGGTGTGTTGAAAGAAAGAAAGAATAATAATAATAATAATAATAATAATAATAATAATAATAATAATAATAATAATAATAATAATAATAATAATAATAATAATAATAATAAATTATTATTATTATTATTATTATTATTATTATTATTATTATTATTATTATTATTATTATTATTATTAATAATGACAATAATAATAAAATTTCAGTTTTAAGATGCTTCTTTGTCGTCTTCTGTGTAATTATCTTTCATCAGTTTTTCCTTAGGCTTTTACAGATAATTTATGTTTCTGAGGCTCAAGTTCTCTTCTTATCTATGTCTTGATACTTTAAGATATTTTAAGTACACATAAAAAATCGTAGATAACATTATATTCCTTAAAAATAAAAGAAGGCAGCGAGTCCTCCTTCACAAGAAATGTGGCCACGAGGAAAGTCTGCATCATAATCACGTGGTTTAGCCCGAATTTTGACGGGAAACTAGTCCAGATTTGCTGGTAATTTTGGAAATTATATAGCACAGATTTGATGTGCACTTCGGTGACTACGCCTCCAGTGGGTGACGATTGGCCGTCTGCATGTGACTCGTGATGATCGTTACTTATCGGCGAGTTGAAGTCTCCGCGGAATCCCTGGATTTGGATTTATGAGGGAATATGTCATGTGTGCGTTCATGTATGTTCTGTACGTTAACCAAGACGAGCCTGTGGTGGTCATGTTTCAGTTCCTGACCCCGCCTCCTGGATACAGTTAAACTGTAAAGTTTGTATTAGGGCTTTTGCATTCTGTTATGTGATCTTCCTGTGTATTTGTGTGAGTGCTACTGACAGGTGTGGTGTGTATTTGTGTGAGTGCTACTGACAGGTGTGGTGTGTATTTGTGTAAGTGCTACTGACAGGTGTGGTGTGTATTTGTGTGAGTGCTACTGACAGGTGTGGTGTGTATTTGTGTGAGTGATACTGACAGGTGTGGTGTGTATTTGTGTGAGTGCTACTGACAGGTGTATATTTGCTGGCGTCGGTGTTCCCATGCGTGGGCACCCATGACCTAACGGTGCGTCTTTCATGTTGTGAGAGTGAAGGGGCCGGTGTTGGTAGTGTGAGGGGCGGGGAGGAGTGTGAGGGGCGGGGAAGAGTGTGAGGGGCGGAAGGAGGGATGTGAGGGGGTTGTGGGGGTTGTAACAGGAGCGGGTGGAGGTGTGTGCTCGGGTGTGTGAACAACTGAACACATGGTGCGACCAGCAGCGTTGGTCAGCCAGGCTTCACTTGTTCAGTTTGTCAGCGGACAACGCAGCTCCCTCACTTGATTCGCTAAGCAATGCACAAAAGTTCTCCGCTTTACACCTCCTGCCATCAACACCAGACATCAGTGACACCCAGATATATGTTTACAAATATATGTCAATATGCAAAGCGTACTAGGACTCGATATGGCTAGCCTATATATGTGACAACATAGAACCAAACCAACAGTGTCAAAATCTTCCCAACCAGAACTATTACTTAACATTAATCAGTGTTTTGGCACATAGTTTATACTTCAACGACAGTGTGAAGCCACCTTTCATTGTCTAGTGTATTCTGAGTTCTCATAATGTTTCGTGTGATGTATTGGGAAAAGAATTTCCAACGCAATGGATATCCCCGTCTCACTAATTAGTTTGTAAAGCATTCAGCAAAAAAATGAACCGTGATATTCATGAGAAGAGACAAAACGGTTAGTCTTGTTTTCTGTTTTTTACTGTTGTGGGGAAAAAAATCATCGAAGATTTGTGTTTCAGAAGAGTGCAGCAAATTGTGTATTTATATGATTGACTCCTATGTAAATGTAGCAACTGGCTGAGTGACACACCTTGTTTAGCATATACTTCACCGGGCTGTCCTGCGCCCTCGCATGTCAGGAAAATGAAAACAAAGACTGTGGAGGAGACAGAACGTAGTCCAGCACCACGTAAGAGTGTTGGGGAAGAGGAGGAAGAAAGGCAAGGGAAGAAAGAAGGGATTTTTAGTGGAGATGGGAATATAGTAGAGCCCAAGACTCTAAACACCGTGTCCCAAGAGTCCAGATCACTGAACATCGTGTCCCAAGAGTCCAGATCACTGAACATCGTGTCCCAAGAGTCCAGAGCACTGAACACCATTACTGACGTAGGAACGGTAAGGAATTCGTATGGCCAACAGGTTTCTCCACATTTTAATTACGACTTCACTTTCATTTTCTTTACATAGATTTTAATCCTTAGGCTTAGAAGACACAAACCAAACACCAATGGATTTCCATCCATCAGTTGGTGTTTCCTCTGCCTCCTCTCTCTCTCTTGCTAATCATTTATCCTTTTCTCTGCTTGCTCCAGCATCTTCGCCAAGGACCCGAGGGCAAATTGTCCTCTGATTCCGTCTGTTGTTCCATTCATTTCATCAGTGGCCATTACCATCAGTGGTCATTGCCATCAGTGATCAGTCCCATTAGTGGTCATTCCCAACAGTGGTCATTCCCAACAGTGATCATTCCCAACAGTGGTCATTCCCAACAGTGGTCATTACCATCAATGGTCATTCCCATTAGTGGTCATTCCCAACAGTGGTCATTCCCAACAGTGATCATTCCCAACAGTGGTCATTCCCAACAGTGGTCATTCCCAACAGTGGCCATTCCCAACAGTGGTCATTCCCAACAGTGGTCATTCCCAACAGTGGTCATTCCCAACAGTGGTCATTCCCAACAGTGATCATTCCCATCAGTGGTCATTCCCAACAGTGATCATTCCCAACAGTGGTCATTCCCAACAGTGGTCATTCCCAACAGTGGTCATTCCTATCAGTGGTCATTCCCATCAGTGGTCATTCCCATTAATGGTCATTCCCAACAGTGGTCATTCCCAACAGTGGTCATTCCCAACAGTGGTCATTCCCAACAGTGGCCATTCCCACCAGTGGTCATTCCCACCAGTGGTCATTCCCAACAGTGGTCATTAATATCACTGGTCATTCCCAACAGTGGTCATTCCCATCAGTGGTCATTCATAACAGTGATCATTCCCATCAGTGGTCATTCCCAACAGTGGTCATTCCCAACAGTGGTCATTCCCATCAGTGGTCATTCCCAACAGTGGTCATTTCCAACAGTGGTCATTCCCTTCAGTGGTCATTCCCAACAGTGGTCATTCCCAACAGTGGTCGTTCCCTTCAGTGGTCATTCCCAACAGTGGTCATTCCCAACAGTGATCATTCCCATCAGTGGTCATTCCCAACAGTGGTCATTCCCAACAATGGTCATTTCATTCAGTGGTCATTCCCAACAGTGGTCATTCCCTTCAGTGGTCATTCCCAACAGTGGTCATTCCCAACAGTGATCATTCCCATCAGTGGTCATTCCCAACAGTGGTCATTCCCATCAGTGGTCATTCCCAACAGTGGTCATTCCCAACAGTGGTCATTCCCATCAGTGGTCATTCCCAACAGTGGTCATTTCCAACAGTGGTCATTCCCTTCAGTGGTCATTCCCAACAGTGGTCATTCCCAACAGTGGTCATTCCCTTCAGTGGTCATTCCCAACAGTGGTCATTCCCAACAGTGATCATTCCCATCAGTGGTCATTCCCAACAGTGGTCATTCCCAACAATGGTCATTTCATTCAGTGGTCATTCCCAACAGTGGTCATTCCCTTCAGTGGTCATTCCCAACAGTGGTCATTCCCAACAGTGATCATTCCCATCAGTGGTCATTCCCAACAGTGGTCATTCCCATCAGTGGTCATTCCCAACAGTGGTCATTCCCAACAGTGGTCATTACCATCACTGGTCATTCCCATTAGTGGTCATTCCCAACAGTGGTCATTACCACCACTGGTCATTCGCATTAGTGGTCATTCCCAACAGTGGTCATTACCATCACTGGTCATTCCCAACAGTGGTCATTCCCACCAGTGGTCATTCCCACCAGTGGTCATTCCCAACAGTGATCATTCCCATCAATGGTCATTCCCAACAGTGGTCATTCCCAACAATGGTCATTCCCATCAGTGGTCATTCCCAACAGTGGTCATTCCCAACAGTGGTCATTCCCTTCAGTGGTCATTCCCAACAGTGGTCATTCCCAACAGTGGTTATTCCCAACAGTGGTCATTCCCAACAGTGGTCATTCCCACCAGTGGTCATTCCCACCAGTGGTCATTCCCAACAGTGGTCATTCCCTTCAGTGGTCATTCCCAACAGTGGTCATTCTCTTTTTCTTCGCCTTTCCTTTACGCTCAGCTGTGCACGATTTTTCTTGTCCCTCTTCACCCAACCTATTCGCATAGTTATTGTTACACGACAAGGCAGAGTTCCTGTTTTGCGACGAGCGGACGGAGAATCGAGCCTCCACTTACCCACACGGGTTTAGCGCTTGACGTAAAGAAATACGCATTTAAGGAAAACCCCGCAATGTACACGAAATTGAAACCAAGTGCTGGAAATATTTTGTGAATTGGTTAGACTCGCTAATTGGGTTTACAGCCTATCTACTACATGAGGATCATTGATGGCACATGTTCACTAGTCAAGAATACTTTTAGCTCTAAAATATGGATTTAAAGTGAACTTTCAGCGTACATACGCTGAGACATGCACCTCGCTGTTGTGAAGAGGATAGTTCTTCCGGTCATCTGATCTTTGCATGGTACACCTCTCTGTTGTGAAGAGGATAGTTCTTCTGGTCATCTGATCTTTGCATGGTACACCTCTCTGTTGTGAAGAGGATAGTTCTTCTGGTCATCTGATCTTTGCATGGTACACCTCTCTGTTGTGAAGAGGATAGTTCTTCCGGTCATCTGATCTTTGCATGGTACACTTCTCTGTTATGAAAAGGATAGTTCCTCCAGTCATCTGATCTTTGCATGGTACACCTCTCTGTTGTGAAGAGGATAGTTCTTCCGGTCATCTGATCTTTGCATGGTACACCTCTCTGTTATGAAGAGGATAGTTCTTCCGGTCATCTGATCTTTGCATGGTACACCTCTCTGTTGTGAAGAGGATAGTTCTTCTGGTCATCTGATCTTTGCATGGTACACCTCTCTGTTGTGAAGAGGATAGTTCCTCCAGTCATCTGGTCTTTGCTGGTACACCTCTCTGTTATGAAGAGGATAGTTCCTCCAGTCATTTGATCTTTGCATGGTACACCTCTCTGTTATGAAGAGGATAGTTCCTCCAGTCATCTGGTCTTTGCATGGTACACCTCTCTGTTGTGAAGAGGATAGTTCCTCCGGTCATCTGGTCTTTGCATGGTACACCTCTCTGTTATGAAGAAGATAGTTCCTCCAGTCATCTGGTCTTTGCTGGTACACCTCTCTGTTGTGAAGAGGATAGTTCCTCCGGTCATCTGATCTTTGCATGGTACACCTCTCTGTTGTGAAGAGGATAGTTCCTCCGGTCACCTGATCTTTGCATGGTACACCTCTCTGTTATGAAGAGGATAGTTCTTCCAGTCATCTGGTCTTTGCATGGTACACCTCTCTGTTGTGAAGAGGATAGTTCCTCGAGTCATCTGTTTTTTGCATGAAGGAACAGTCATACGCCAATAAGTGGTTTCAAAGGATAGGCAAAGCTAAAGTCGACGCACAAAAGAATCAAATGCGTTAGTCTCATTGACTAAAGTTATCGGTATAAAACATTAGCTAAAGAAATTTTTGGTGGAGCTTCTCTCATATACACGACTTAAGAAATCGTAATGACACGATTGCAAATAAACCATACCCCCGGCCGGGATTGAACCCGCGGTCATAGAGTCTCAAAACTCCAGCCCGTCGCGCTAACCACTAGACCAGCTAGCCACAATAAGATTCATCCAACTAGGTATATTTCTACACCATAGGAAAGTTAGCACAGGCACCTCTGTGACCACAAATGCAAGTTTTTACAGACGAATCTCCAGCTAGCGTGGCCGTGACGAACTCTAGCTCAAGTCCCTTTACTGCCGTCAACATGACTTAAGAAATCGTAATGACACGATTGCAAATAAACCATACCCCCGGCCGGGATTGAACCCGCGGTCATAGAGTCTCAAAACTCCAGCCCGTCGCGCTAACCACTAGACCAGCTAGCCACAATAAGATTCATCCAACTAGGTATATTTCTACACCATAGGAAAGTTAGCACAGGCACCTCTGTGACCACAAATGCAAGTTTTTACAGACGAATCTCCAGCTAGCGTGGCCGTGACGAACTCTAGCATTTGTGGTCACAGAGGTGCCTGTGCTAACCTTCCTATGGTGTAGAAATATACCTAGTTGGATGAATCTTATTGTGGCTAGCTGGTCTAGTGGTTAGCGCGACGGGCTGGAGTTTTGAGACTCTATGACCGCGGGTTCAATCCCGGCCGGGGGTATGGCTCATATACACACTTTCATAATGATGATTACCCGTTTACCGCATCATTTAAATTAATAATAATCGCACAGTTATATTTTGAACGATACTTGTATCACATTAACTGTTTGTGTTGCTGTCTATGACCCGTGGATGAGGGGAGAAAGAGAGAGCAACCTGTGAATGAGGGTAGAAAAAAGGACATGTGTGTTTTTGTACGTGCAGAGAACACCTACAATACATGTGTACATGTATTCCCAGAGCAGCTGCTAGAGTCGCTGTGCATACACACTCCACCGCAAGTAACTCCCTCCCGTCATTCCCCAAGCAGCTGGGAAGGTGAAGTACGGCTACGTCACTAACGGAGCCAACGAAGCGTGCAGAGGCGTCACACAAAGGTCTCACCGACGGTAGTTTACCTCCGGGTGTTACACGCTCCGTTAAGCGGGGGTGACGGTGTCTGACAGTCAACCAGTTGACTTAGGAAGAGAAACAACACACAAGACTTGCTTCCCACGCACACTGCATGACACACTTACTTTGCTAATCGTTACTACTGTCAAAAACAGTATATTATTATTCTACTTACTACTACTATTACCACATCTATTTCCTACTACTACTACCAGTACTTCTACTAGTACTACTGCTGCTACTACTACTACTAGTGCTATTACTGCTAGTACTATTAGTATTACTGGTATTACAACTTGTAGTATCTCATGTACTACTACTAGTACTACTGATAAAGTCGATAAGTTAATCTGAGAAAGTATCCCGAAGGAAAATGTAGAATGTAACTTTGGTATATCCGTGAGTAGTATTAGGAATAATATTAGGAGCGAAGTAAATGAGTGGATCTGTAACCCACTATGATAACATGAACGTAAAAATTACGTTCATGGAGCAGCTTGTAATGTGAACAGACTGACTGAAGTTGAAGTAGCCAGACTTAGTCTCGGTTACAAGTACTTCTGGCAGTTTGGCAGACACAAAGACGATTAAACTAAATGCAGTGTAATCAGTCTTATGGTTACTTTTTTGACTGCTCTGTTTTTGATTATCCACTTAGTGAGTAAGTTAGAGATAAACAATGACCTGTGTGATATGTCAAGGTTCCTCATTAATGAATATAAGATAACAGGTATATTAATCAAATACTCTAATTTAGTTTAAAGATATAAATCCAGATATATACTCTTGGTAACTCTTTTTGAGGCCTAGTTCTCAGGCGTTTTGTATATCCATATGTTCTTGCGCTACCGTCCACAGGATGAATATGAGGTGCACAGTTAACTAGCCACTACTGTCCATAGGATGAATTGTCGTGTGTTCTCATGTATGTGTGAATGTGCTCATGTGTACGTGAGTGTGTTTGAGTCACCTAAATGGAAACTGGGAGGCTATAAGAGGACATTTCTGTATCAGAGCCATTGTTACCCATAATTCAGACCTCGACAGATCCCAGGAGACCCCAGGTGACCCCAGGCAGATAACAGGCAGACACACGCTCGACCCCATCTAAAGTTAAAGTTCTCTCAGTAGACCCCAAGCAGACACACTCTAGGTCACAACTTGCATAATTTCACCTCTAAGTACTCTTAGCATAATTTAAAAGTTTTTCCTGAAGTTACTGGGTGTTAAGGGTAGGCTGGGAGGAGGCGAGAGGAAGAGGTATGGTATGGTATGTCTGGTGAGGTATTGTGAGGTATGGTATGGCTGGTGAGGTATGGTGAGGTATGGTATGGCTGGTGAGGTATGGCTGGTGAGGTATGGCTGGTGAGGTATGGACGGAGGAAGGTGTTGCAGGGTGGTGGTGTTGAAGGTGGATGGGGTGAAGAATGTGCTGTAGAGTGGACAGAAGAGAGGTGTAGAGGGACGAAAAACGAAGAGATGTGATGATGTTCACTCCCATGGTCCAAATTTATCATAATAAACTATATTTACTATAAGAGAACATCCTCTCGTAACATTAACCTACCTTTTAGTAAAACTGAAAGTTTGGTGGGCCGACAATGGTACAAATGTACCAAGAGAATGATGAAGGTGTGAACACAGTGGTGTTAGAGTGTGTCAGTGGTCGCACGAGTTTGACAGCGGTGCAGGAGATGCGATAACTAATTATGACACCCGTGGAATTCCAAGTTATCACTACAATGATTTTGCAAGTGTGTAATCCAGTGATGAAACAGATGTTGTAACCAGATATAACGTTATGTATACCTGTCTTTTTGTTCACAAACCTGTCAATGTTATGCCCTTCAAACCAAGGACAACACTGATGTTCCAACGCAGTGATGAGGTTGATGGTTGAAGCAGTGATGAAACGCTAGCATCAACTATTGATGCCCCAGATTTCCAGGCCGCTGAGGAATTTCATATTCCACTACCCACACGTCGGAGCCATGTACCAGACGTATCAAAATCTAAAAACCGGGTGCACAAAATCATTTAGGACGCAGGTGCACCGAGAGACAGCGTGACAATCGCTGGAAATATAGTGTAAGAACCTACCATGAAACAGGTAAGTCAGCCAGTCGATCAGGAAACAGGTATAACCAGCAACATAAATACCTTCCAGTCTCTTAAGTTTTGCTATCAGCGAAGCCACGCCTGTGTGATCGCGTCTTATCGCCCGCCGCCTTACAGGGAATGACGTTTTCTGATAAAATATTTCGTATCAAGCGAAGGATGTAAAAAAACAGGAATGATATGAGATGGAAGAGGTGTATTGTGTGGCCTTGCTCCCCCACTCTTCCTCCACTGACGTTACTACAGTCATTATTAATATACTGCCGTTACTAGTTCCAATATTTACACCTTGACGTTACTAGAGTCAGTGATAACAGACGTTGCGAAGAAACGAAAAAGTAGAAGCTTTTATTGGAACAACATTTCGCTCTCTGCTACGTTTCATCCAGTCATCACAATTTGTTCCAGTCAAATCTTGCTCTCGATAGTATTTTTTTACCCGCCCTGTTGACGGCAGAACGGAATTTCGATCCGATAACTAATATTTAACTGCATTACAAACGTATGCCGCACTCTGCACTTTTCCTTTTGCGTGCATTATTTACAGGGGACTGGGATTATGTTAGGTAAAAAGGGCACAAGCGCAACTAACGAGACGTTTTATTGTGGCAACGTTTCGCTCTCCAGGAGCTTTCTCAAGCTGTTACCAACGGCTTGAGTCCTTTTACGTAACATTGTCGGTAATTCTTCCAACATTAATACAGACTGACATCATGTAATACTGGGATACTTTTCTAGGATGGTTCAGCTACCGAAATACATCTATAGTTTTTTTCCAGATTTTGTACCTGTCAGGAATACCCTCCCATAATTTCAGAACTGTGTTAAATAATTAAATCTCTTTTTGGCTTCTGCAGACAGCTGAGTACTAGACAACACGAGTCTTATGCTTAAATGGCTGTTAAATCTAACAGTGAAAGGAATGACTTTTAACTGTTAATTAAAATTCCTTACAGGAAGTATAACGCTAGTTGATTTTTTCAAGCATAACACACACACACACACACACACACACACAGATGAGGTATGATGAAGCTCATGGAGCAGGGAGAGAAAGGACCTAGTAGCACTCGGTGAAGAGGTGGGGCCAGGAGCTGAGTCTCGACTCCTGCAACCACAATTAGGTGAGTCCAACACACACATTTGAGTGCTTTGAGTAGTAAATATAACATTCCATTGCCTTCCTCGGGTTGATGTGACAGTTGATGTCTCTCCCGTAATAATCATCACAGGTCACGATGTACAGGGCGAGATGGTGTATACTACTGAAGTACACATGACAGAATTATGTAATATGACGTAACTCAGTAATACATGGAACGCCTGACACATTCTCTCGTGAAGGAAGCTGTCTAAAATTTATAATGTTCATAGTTCTGCTAGCAGGTCGTGTTCTTTCATGATTAGCACAACATATAACTGACAAAAAACACGATTTTCTTCAATTCTTCTTTTTCTTTTTGTCAAAAAAACAGATAGAGTAAAATAAAACTGTAGGTGCAGCAACCCGGAGACTCGTGGGAAAGCGCTAAACCAATAGGGTGGTCATACAGGGGTAGGGGACAACTGCAGCAACCAATGTACTGAAGCGAGACATACGGCTGGCCTCTGTGTTGCATCTCGGACACAGCTGCATCACTGGTAGGAATTACGACGGTGATCCGGTCACCTCTATACTTTGATTCAAGGTGCGCCGGGAGAGCAGATAACGTACAATATGGAAGCAAAGTGCTTATACCTGTCTTCAGAGTAGTGTAAGACGAGGTTGTTTCCTTCCTAGCAATCACTTTTTTCCTATCGCAGCGTTTGGTAAGGGTTACAGCACCAGATTTTGCCAGGTTTTGTCTGGTGTCGCGCTACATGTCCTCTGTCACCTGGCACCTGGCACCTGGCACCTGGCACCTGGCACCTGCCACCTGCCACTTGGCACCTAGAACTTTCTCCAATTACTGAAATCTGTTTGCGAGTTTCATTGTAAGGCCCAGACTGGAGGTACAGTACGGTACAGTATTTTTTTCGTACCGTAAAATTACCGATCCGTACCATAAGGAAAATATCGTACCATAATTTCGTACCGTACTTTTAACAAAAAATCAACCGTACCGTATCGAATTCTGGACCGTAATGTTCCGTACCGTTCTGCCAGTCTATGCCGTTACTTTCTTCAGTCTGAAGAGTTTAATTTACCAGCTACGTTAGCAGTCACCTGTGTAAACAGCATTGCAGATTCTTGAAACCGGCTTGCAGTGACCTCAACGTCACCGTCCGTAAGGAAGACTTGACACACAGCGCCACTAAAAGAAGTGGCGGATTCCAGCGTTCAGTTATGTAAATAATGGCGCTGAGGTGTACATGTCATGGTGGTGGTGGAGCTTGTGGTAGTAGTGGGTGGTGGTGGTGGTAGTAGTGGGTGGTGGTGGTGGTAGTAGTGGGTGGTGGTGGTGGTGGTGGTGGAAGTAGTGGGTAGTGGTGGTGGTAGTAGTGGCGGTAGTAGTGGGTGGTGGTGGTAGTGGTAGTAGTGGGTAGTGGTGGTGGGAGTAGTGGTGGTGGTAGTGGTAGTAGTGGGTAGTGGTGGTGGTAGTAGTGGTGGTGGTGGTGGTGGTGGTAGTGGTGGTGGTAGTGGTGGTAATAGTGGTAGTAGTGGTGGTGGTGGTAGTGGGTGGTGGTGGTAGTGGTGGTGGTGGTAGTGGGCGGTGGTAGTGGTGGTGGTGATAGTGGTGGTAGTAGTGGGTGGTGGTGGTGGTGATGGTGGTGGTAGTGGTGGTGGTGGTAGTGGTGATGGTGGTGGTAGTGGTGGTGGTGGTGGTGGTGGTAGTGGTGATGGTGGTGGTGGTGGTGGTAGTGGTGATGGTGGTGGTGGTAGTGGTGGTGGTGGTGGTGGTGTTGATGGTGGTGGTGGTGGTAGTGGTGGTGGTGGTGGTGGTAGTGGTGGTGGTGGTGATAGTGGTGGTGGTAATGGTGGTGGTGGTAGTGGTGGTGGTAGTGGTGGTGGTGATAGTGGTAGTAGTGGTGGTGGTGGTGGTGTGGTGGTGAAAGTGGTAGTAGTGGTGGTGGTGGTGGTAGTAGTGATGGTGGTGGTGGTGGTGGTGGTGGTGGTGGTGGTGGTGGTAGTAGTGATGGTGGTGGTGGTGGTGGTGGTGGTGGTGGTGGTAGTAGTGGTGGTGGTGGTGGTGGTGGTGGTGGTGGTGGTGGTGGTTGCTGTATTGGTTGCACAGATACGCTCTGAAGATACATTAAACTTCAATCTTTAAAACTTGAGGGGAATATTGGGGGAGGACGCTCCCGGGGATTCCAAGCGCCCCCCTCCTCGCCTGGGGGATTGAAGAATCTGCTTGGAGGACGACCTGGGGTGGAGGAGGAATTCAAAGTAGCCTCCCCCTTGGGTTTGGAGGTCTTGCTTGACGAGGTAGTCAGTCGTGAAAGAGGAATTTGAAGGAAGATGGGAGAGAGTTGGAAGATTGTGACATGGAGGTGGACCTTAGAGGATAAGCTGGGAGACGTGAGGTACCTCCTCGCTGGAGGCTTGGAGGTCTTCCTTGAAGGCTGAACTACATTATAAATTACTAAATGGTTATAGCATTAATCATAATTTTTAAAGGGGTGGACCGGTAGGCCAGAGGAAGGCCTCGGTCAGACGACCAAAAGCTACAACGGCGGGTCATAATACGACTAAGACTCGCGTCAGGAAACACTTGTCCTGTTTCCTGACGAACCTGACCTCGCCCAATATTATAAATTAAAGTAATATTGTTACTCTATTTTTTATTTCATATTTCTAAAATTAATTAAGTTAAATAAGACAAAAATATGAGAGAGAGAGAGAGAGAGAGAGAGAGAGAGAGAGAGAGAGAGAGAGAGAGAGAGAGAGAGAGAGAGAGAGAGAGAAAACGGTTAATCATGATTTCTTTCCACTGGTTTGCACACACGCACACGCGCGTGATCGTGGTTTGTGTGTGTGTGTTCAGGAGCAGGCAGGAAAGGAGGACAGAAGACGTAGGTGGGAAGGGAGGAGCCACAAGTGTGGTGTTCACAGGCTGAGCATCTCATGTTAAAACTGAGTTATGACTAAATCGATGTTCCGCTGATTCACCTGAATTATTATTATAATCAAAGGGGAAGCGCTAAACCCGGAGGATTATACAGCGCCTGGGGGGGATGTGGAAGGCATTCAGGCTTAATTTGGGGAACTGGAGCACAGATCCAATTCTCTAAATCAAGAGCCCCTCACCAACATCAAGGAACCTTCCTTGAGGGGATTCACCTGAAAACAGACTCTCTAGTATGGAACATGAATTCTCTGGGTTCATCAGTGAACTTTCCTGTGTTGCTACTGATCAAACTGTCACTCCTGCTTCAGCAGTGAACTTTCCTGTGTTGCTACTGATCAAACTGTCACTCCTGCTTCAGCAGTGAACTTTCCTGTGTTGCTACTGATCAAACTGTCACTCCTGCTTCAGCAGTGAACTTTCCTGTGTTGCTACTGATCAAACTGTCACTCCTGCTTCAGCAGTGAACTTTCCTGTGTTGCTACTGATCAAACCGTCAGCATGTAATATTTTATATTACATACGTGTAATATTTTATATTTAGATATAAGCAATGGATTTAATACTGCAAATCCTAAATGTATATACCAACAACAGAATTTTTATTAAAAGGACACTCACTACATATACACTGAGAAGTGTGTATCTCTCAGTGAATATCTAATGAGAAATGTAAATACCAAAGATTTGAATAGACTGATGCAGTGGTCGGAGAAGTGGCAGATGCAGTTTAATATAGACAAATGCAAAGTTCTAAATGTTGGACAGGACAATAACCATGCCACATATAAACTAAATAATGTAGATCTTAATATTACGGATTGCGAAAAAGATTTAGGAGTTCTGGTTAGCAGTAATCTGAAACCAAGACAACAGTGCATAAGTGTTCGCAATAAAGCTAATAGAATCCTTGGCTTCATATCAAGAAGCATAAATAATAGGAGTCCTCAGGTTGTTCTTCAACTCTATACATCCTTGGTTAGGCCTCATTTAGATTATGCTGCACAGTTTTGGTCACCGTATTACAGAATGGATATAAATTCTCTGGAAAATGTACAAAGGAGGATGACAAAGATGATCCCATGTATCAGAAACCTTCCCTATGAGGATAGACTAAGGGCCCTGAAACTGCACTCTCTAGAAAGACGTAGAATTAGGGGGGATATGATTGAGGTGTATAAATGGAAGACAGGAATAAATAAATGGGATGTAAATAGTGTGCTGAAAATATCTAGCCTAGACAGGACTCGCAGCAATGGTTTTAAGTTGGAAAAATTCAGATTCAGGAGGGATATAGGAAAGTACTGGTTTGGTAATAGAGTTGTGGATGAGTGGAACAAACTCCCAAGTACCGTTATAGAGGCCAGAACGTTGTGTAGCTTTAAAAATAGGTTGGATAAATACATGAGTAGATGTGGGTGGGTGTGAGTTAGACCTGATAGCTTGTGCTACCAGGTCGGTTGCCGTGTTCCTCCCTTAAGTCAATGTGACCTGACCTGACTAGGTTGGGTGCATTGGCTTAAGCCGGTAGGAGACTTGGACCTGCCTCGCATGGGCCAGTAGGCCTTCTGCAGTGTTCCTTCGTTCTTATGTTCTTATGTTCTTAAGTGTGTAGTGTATACCCCGGGAGGTGTGTTTCTCTTAGTGTATATACACTGAGAATTTACGTTAATTCTTGCATTAAGAATTAAAATATTATGGACTAGTAGCGTACAGGTGATATGCAACCTAAATGATCAATGTGCAGCCTTAATGATCAATGTGCAGCCTTAATGATCAATGTGCAGCCTTAATGATCAATGTGCAGCCTTAATGATCAATGTGCAGCCTTAATGATCAATGTGCAGTCTTAATGATCAAGGTGCAGCCTTAATGATCAATGTGCAGCCTTAATGATCAATGTGCAGCCTTAATGATCAATGTGCAGTCTTAATGACCAATGTGCAGCCTTAATGATCAATGTGCAGCCTTAATGATCAATGTGCAGCCTTAATGATCAATGTGCAGCCTTAATGATCAATGTGCAGCCTTAATGATCAATGTGCAGCCTTAATGATCAATGTGCAGTCTTAATGATCAATGTGCAGTCTTAATGATCAATGTGCAGCCTTAATGATCAATGTGCAGCCTTAATGATCAATGTGCAGTCTTAATGATCAATGTGCAGCCTTAATGATCAATGTGCAGCCTTAATGATCAATGTGCAGCCTTAATGATCAATGTGCAGCCTTAATGATCAATGTGCAGCCTTAATGATCAATGTGCAAACTTAATGATCAATGTGCAGCCTTAATGATCAATGTGCAAACTTAATGATCAATGTGCAGCCTTAATGATCAATGTGCAAACTTAATGATCAATGTGCAGTCTTAATGATCAATGTGCAGTCTTAATGATCAATGTGCAGCCTTAATGATCAATGTGCAGTCTTAATGATCAATGTGCAGTCTTAATGATCAATGTGCAGCCTTAATGATCAATGTGCAGCCTTAATGATCAATGTGCAGTCTTAATGATCAATGTGCAGTCTTAATGATCAATGTGCAGTCTTAATGATCAATGTGCAGTCTTAATGATCAATGTGCAGCCTTAATGATCAATGTGCAGTCTTAATGATCAATGTGCAGCCTTAATGACCAATGTGCAGCCTTAATGATCAATGTGCAGCCTTAATGATCAATGTGCAGCCTTAATGATCAACGTACAGCCTTAATGATCAACGTACAGCCTTAATGATCAACGTACAGCCTTAATGATTTACGTACAGCCTTAATGATCAACGTACAGCCTTAATGATCAACGTACAGCCTTAATGATCAACGTACAGCCTTAATGATCAACGTACAGCCTTAATGATTTACGTACAGCCTTAATGATCAACGTACAGCCTTAATGATCAACGTACAGCCTTAATGATTTACGTACAGCCTTAATGATCAACGTACAGCCTTAATGATCAACGTACAGCCTTAATGATCAACGTACAGCCTTAATGACCAATGTGCAGCCTTAATGATCAACGTACAGCCTTAATGATCAACGTACAGCCTTAATGACCAATGTGCAGCCTTAATGATCAACGTACAGCCTTAATGACCAATGTGCAGCCTTAATGACCAATGTGCAGCCTTAATGATTTACGTACAGCCTTAATGATTTACGTACAGCCTTAATGATCAACGTACAGCCTTAATGATCAACGTACAGCCTTAATGATCAACGTACAGCCTTAATGACCAATGTGCAGCCTTAATGACCAATGTGCAGCCTTAATGACCAATGTGCAGTCTTAATGATCAACGTGCAGCCTTAATGACCAATGTGCAGCCTTAATGACCAATGTGCAGCCTTAATGACCAATGTGCAGCCTTAATGATTTACGTACAGCCTTAATGATTTACGTACAGCCTTAATGATCAACGTACAGCCTTAATGATCAACGTACAGCCTTAATGATCAACGTACAGCCTTAATGATCAATGTGCAGCCTTAATGACCAATGTGCAGCCTTAATGACCAATGTGCAGCCTTAATGATCAACGTACAGTCTTAATGATCAATGTGCAGCCTTAATGACCAATGTGCAGCCTTAATGACCAATGTGCAGTCTTAATGATCAATGTGCAGCCTTAATGACCAATGTGCAGCATTAATGACCAATGTGTAAACTTAATGACCAATGTGCAGCCTTAATGACCAATGTGCAAACTTAATGACCAATGTGCAGCCTTAATGACCAATGTGCAGCCTTAATGATTTACGTACAGCCTTAATGATCAACGTACAGCCTTAATGATCAACGTACAGCCTTAATGATCAACGTACAGCCTTAATGATCAATGTGCAGCCTTAATGACCAATGTGCAGCCTTAATGATCAATGTGCAAACTTAATGACCAATGTGCAGCCTTAATGATCAATGTGCAGCCTTAATGACCAATGTGCAGCCTTAATGATGGTATAAACCTTGGTAATAAATACCGACAAGTTGGTTTAGAAAGACACGTAAGCAAACACTATAACATATTTATTAGAAAACGTTTCGGTCCTGGAACCTTGATCAAGTGATCAAGGTTCCAGGACCGAAACGTTTTCTAATAAATATGTTATAGTGTTTGCTTACGTGTCTTTCTAAACCAGCCTTAATGATCAACGTACAAACTTAATGATCAACGTACAGCCGAGTTATTAAAACTACCAAACCAACCATAAGAAATCTACAACATTACCCAAATTATGATAAAGTTTTCTTCTCCACACATTTTTTTTTTCCAAATATTTCCCCTACAATGACTTCTTCTCCTGGTAACAGATTTTTACCTAAAATACCAACCTCATCAGAGGGGAAGAACGTTTTTCAAGGTAAACTACCTTTCCCTGCGTCCAGGGGAACACGGTTGCACTATCCTTCTCCTTTTATCACCTCCTCAGATCCTCGCCAGAAAGGTGTATACATCGCTCTCCCCGACAAGTGACTTAGACCCGATGTATCAATAAATTTGTGGATGTTTAGGGAGGGTGTCGAGGCCCGGGGCTGGTCATTCCATCAGCCAGTGTTTTATAACCTCTTCTGTCTTCACAATATTGGAGTCTGAAGCTTGTTTATGGTTATTTCTTTCTCTCTGTCTCTTTTTCTCTCTTATTATCTCTCTCTCTCTCTCTCTCTCTCTCTCTCTCTCTCTCTCTCTCTCTCTCTCTCTCTCTCTCTCTCTCTCTCTCTCTCTCTCTCTCTCTCTCTCTCTCTCACTCACTGGCCAGTTCCTTCATCTTAGTATTCTTTCTGAGAAGATGAATTTGCTGACTTGTGGTGCGGTCTATTCTGTCGACGGAGCATCCTGACAGAGTTTTGTTCTGTAATGGATCAAGACGAGAAGAATATGAGAACTGGGACACCCTGGTGAGATGCCTGAGGCGCTCCCTGCCTCACAATGATCCCTGAAGTGCTTCCTGCTTCACAATGATCCCTGAAGTGCTTCCTGCTTCACAATGATCCCTGAAGTGCTTCCTGCTTCACAGTGATCCCTGAAGTGCTTCCTGCTTCACAATGATCCCTGAAGTGCTTCCTGCTTCACAGTGATCCCTGAAGTGCTTCCTGCTTCACAATGATCCCTGAAGTGCTTCCTGCTTCACAATGATCCCTGAAGTGCTTCCTGCTTCACAGTGATCCCTGAAGTGCTTCCTGCTTCACAATGATCCCTGAAGTGCTTCCTGCTTCACAGTGATTCCTGAAGTGCTTCCTGCTTCACAGTGATCCCTGAAGTGCTTCCTGCTTCACAATGATCCCTGAAGTGCTTCCTGCTTCACAGTGATCCCTGAAGTGCTTCCTGCTTCACAATGATCCCTGAAGTGCTTCCTGCTTCACAGTGATCCCTGAAGTGCTTCCTGCTTCACAGTGATCCCTGAAGTGCTTCCTGCTTCACAGTGATCCCTGAAGTGCTTCCTGCTTCACAATGGTCCCTGAAGTGCTTCCTGCTTCACAATGATCCCTGAAGTGCTTCCTGCTTCACAGTGATCCCTGAAGTGCTTCCTGCTTCACAGTGATCCCTGAAGTGCTTCCTGCTTCACAGTGATCCCTGAAGTGCTTCCTGCTTCACAGTGATCCCTGAAGTGCTTCCTGCTTCACAATGATCCCTGAAGTGCTTCCTGCTTCACAATGGTCCCTGAAGTGCTTCCTGCTTCACAGTGATCCCTGAAGTGCTTCCTGCTTCACAGTGATCCCTGAAGTGCTTCCTGCTTCACAGTGATCCCTGAAGTGCTTCCTGCTTCACAGTGATCCCTGAAGTGCTTCCTGCTTCACAGTGATCCCTGAAGTGCTTCCTGCTTCACAGTGATCCCTTCGGAGTTCCCTAATATATCGAACTGAATTTTCACATTGGAACTTGTTTTATTTTTCAAGTCATAAATCTTACTGTTTAGACTTCAAAGAAAATTCATGAAAAATTAGATGGCGTTTGATCCCATGAGATGGAGTTAGGGAGGTACCCTCGATCCTCCTACCTAGGATATCTCTCTCTCTCACTTCACCTTTCTTCCTCTGTCACAACTCCCTCTCTCTGCCTCCCACTCGGGAACAAGCTCCCTCTCACTCCCACTCGGGAACAAGCTCCCTCTCACTCCCACTCGGGAACAAGCTCCCTCTCACTCCCACTCGGGAACAAGCTCCCTCTCACTCCCACTCGGGAACAAGCTCCCTCTCACTCCCACTCGGGAACAAGCTCCCTCTCACTCCCACTCGGGAACAAGGGTATTTTCCGTCTAACAATGACCACTGACCTGACAAGAGGATGTTGTGTTGTCCACAGGGCCGGAGTCACTATCACGGAGGAGCCACCAGGAGAAGGTCAGGTCACGGCACTGTGCCGCTGCCTCCCAAGGTCATTGTCACGGCCAATGTGAAACCAGGTCACCTTCTGGACTCCACGACTCTCCTTGACCGCAGTGAGTACCCACAAATGTTTGTGTGACGAGGGGAGAGAATTGATAAAATACCTAGAGAGGAGATACTCTTTTTTTATATAATTATTCTTTCTGAAGGTGTGAATACTCGATCCTCCGTTAGCTGACTGCGAGACACACTGCTTAATTGTGCTCATCTGCTTGTTACAGTGTATGTGTGTGTGTGTGTGCGTGTGTGTGTGTGAATATTCATGAAGTCAGGACCCCAGTCAGGACTCCGTGAAGCCAGTACCCCCAAACAATCAAGATCCCCCATCATACAGTCAGAACCCTAATGCAGTCAGGACCCCCGTGGAGCCGTGGCGCTTCTGCAGCACCTCCCTGCCTGCAGTAGCTTCAGCAGCTCGACACCAGACTGCTTCCCGACCGTTAACGAGTTTCTTCATCTTAGGGACATGAGTAAGTCAGCCGAGCGAGGAGGGAGAGAGGAGATCGACTTACAGCCAGCACAGTTCTTAATAAGCAACTTCTTATAATAAGTATTGGGATTAAAGACCTTATTGCTCATGAGGTATAGTCCGGTTTTGCACCGTAGCTGCCAAACTCCACCCTTGATGGTGTTCGTGTAGGCTGTGTAGGAAGAGGCGGAAGATAAAGAGGAGGAAGAAGACAAGGCATGATTATTATTATTATTATTATTATTATTATTATTATTATTATTATTATTATTATTATTATTATTATTACATTAATGGGTGATTTCCAAACTATAATAATAATAATAATAATAATCTTTATTTCTACAAGTACATTTGCAAAGTATACAGACCATAGCTGACATCAGTAACATACTACTATATAGAAAGCCGCTTGTTATACAGAGCATTTCTGCCAAATTAGGTAAATTTTGTCCCGGGATGCGACCCACGCCAGTCGACTAAATCCCAGGTGCCTGTTTTACTGCTAGGTGAACACTGGACAGCAGGTGTCTTAAGAAAACACGTCCTGTTTCCACCCGTAACGGGGATCGAACCCCGGTCCTCAGTGTGTCTCACAACGTCAGGAGGAATGAGAAGCAGTCAAATTTAACCCAAGAAAAGGAAGATAGGCTAAATTCCTTGGATCACGAGCCTCAAGGCTCCTCCCTAGAGGGGGCTTCAGGATGTTAACCTCCAGCTACTGGACAGCTCGGAAGTGTTGACAGATAACTCCCAGGTTGTTTCTTCGGGCAGTTTGGCTACAATTCCTTTGCCTCCTGAGGGTAGGTTGAGGAACCTTTCTCGGATCACGCAGCGAGCAAAATGCATCTAATCTTAAATATGTTTGTTTATTTAGGTACAGGTTATACTTAAGTACAATTATCATACCCAGTAACATATGCAATAAGATCAATAAGATTATAATAAACAGGGGATATCACAATATGCAAAATTAACCACAGTAAAAAAATGATAAAATTACAAGCACTTTCGTGATGGCTCACCCATTAAAGTCAAACAAAGTGACTTATTTCCAACGAGATTAAGCTAAACTCTGAGGGTATAACTGAAAGCTTCTATAGACCTTATGCTGTATACGCAGTGCCTATACTTCATGCCACAAGTGTTCATGGCCGCAGTAAATACCAGTGAGGAGCGGAGGGATGACCCTCCCAGCGGTCACCATGGCCAGCTGTTGTGTGGTGGACTCCTGGCTGCCACTCGCACCAGACAAGACAACTCCAGCTAGCCACCGACATGGCTACCATTAACAACCATTACTCAACGAAGCAAGTTACAAAATGCACGTTTGCAGAGACGTGACGCGTCTTAACCGCACGTCGTCCCGAAGAACCTTGAACGACGCCCTACCGAAACTAGTCACTGTCGCTAACCTGGCAACGGTCGGCAGGGTAGCAGATGGTGCGTCCACACGGACACAAGGGAATCATTACATTATTCACCGCTTGTGGCCTCAGCGCTTGGAACTCCCGCTAACGGAATACTCTTAAAGTAATAATTAAGCATTTCTTTAATGAGAAACTGTGTTTTAACGACACGAAAAGAGCTGGATGTGTTGAGCTCTGGCTTGGCAAACAGTTGTGTGAGGCGACAGTACAGCGGAAATATGAATATGACCCTAATAACACTCTGCAGTAACAGTGTATTTCCCAGCTTTGTTATCTGTACATCATATAGCTTTCAAGCCGACTATAACATAGTTTAACAGAAGTGCACAATTTATTATTATTATTATTATTATTATTATTATTATTATTATTATTATCATTATTATTATTATTATTATTATTATTATTATTATTATTATTATTATTATTATTATTATTATTATTATTATTCCAATTCCGTTAATCAATATCCCTTCACCGCCATCAAGGCACGTACCTTCTTTGAAGGGTATACAAGATGAACTAGTGCCTTGAGCAAATCAAGTCCAGCGCTCACTGACGTACGTCCAGCGCTCACTGACGTACGTCCAGCGTTCACTGACGTACATCCAGCGCTCACTGACGTACGTCCAGCGCTCACTGACGTACGTCCAGCGCTCACTGACGTACGTCCAGCGTTCACTGACGTACATCCAGCGCTCACTGACGTAAACCGAAAATGAGGCTCAATATTTCCTATATTTCACTTAGGCTTCAACTGTCACTTTAGACATGTTCAGAAGACACGCAGTTAACCTTTATTAAGAAAACGTTTCGCTCTGTGTAGACCTTTATCAAGTTATGAAGTTCTAATATCGAGCGAAACGTCTAGACCAAGGGTCATCCTATGATACTTGTCTGCGATACTTGCTTTACGTTTCGCATCGGAACTGGGTGCCAACTATGGCACTCGTAACGAGGTACTTGCCAGGGATTAACTGTACGTATGTTGAAACATAAGATTGCTGTTGCATACTGCAATCCTGGGATGATGGCAACATAGTGCTCAAATATATATCACGTTGGGAGGAGATGCAACACGAATGAGAGCATCAAGGGAGGGGTCCTGATGCTGGTGAGGAGGGGAATGATCTTGATTCTCTTGGTGTCGAACCGGATTGATACCCATTCCCCATCCGTTCTTTAATTCCTGTGGGAAAGGTTAACTAGCATCATTAACTTTAAACAAGTCCAGAAACTGCAGGAGCACCAACACCTACGGCGCCAACACCTGCAGTAGATTTAATATCTGCAGTGGATCTAATTCTGCAGCAGCACTAATATCTGTAACACTAGCACTAACACCTGTAGCAACACCAACACCCGCAGCAATACTAACACCCACAGCAACACCAACACCCGCAGCAACACCAACACCCGCAGCAACACCAACACCCGCAGCAACACCAACACCCGCAGCAACACCAACACCCACAGCAACACCAACACCCACAGCAACACCAACACCCGCAGCAACACCAACACCCGCAGCAACACCAACACCCACAGCAACACCAACACCCGCAGCAACACCAACACCCGCAGCAACACCAACACCCGCAGCAACACCAACACCCGCAGCAACACCAACACCCGCAGCAACACCAACACCCACAGCAACACCAACACCCGCAGCAACACCAACACCCGCAGCAACATCAACACCCACAGCACCACCAACACCCGCAGCAACACCAACGCTCGCAGCAACACCAACGCTCGCAGCAACACCAACACCCGCAGCACCACCAACACCTGCAGCAACACCAACGCTCGCAGCATCACCTTCACCGTCATCGCCCAATAACACAAGGAACTTGCAATTTTTCGAGAGCCCTCCAGTGCTTCTATTGTTTCCGACAGCCGATGATAACTTTTAAGAGCTCCGTCGAAGCGTCACATGTCCAACTTCCCAGTATAAAAAGTGAGGCGACAAAGTTTTAATGGTGACTTCTTCTCCCGAGCTGCTCGGGGATATTCTGACCTCAGTCTCATTAATGTTGACACTGTAACTTTGTTGTTGCGGGTTCCTCGCCATGGAGGTTAGTGCTGTTACCTTCGCTTCATGGGAAAGAGATGGCGGATCGGATTTAAGATGCTTTATTCTTCTCAATAATTATAATTTGTACTGACGTACACTGGTGAAAAATTTAAGGAGATTTTTCTAAAGGATAGCCCCCAAAAGTTGTGTGTGTGTGTGTGTGTGTGTGTGTGTGTGTGTGTGTGTGTGTGTGTGTGAGCTGTTTGAGAGAGCCTATTGTTAGCTTTTATCCCAGTTTCCTCATGCTACCTTGATCAACATAAACTGACCTGACTTGTCATACTTATTCATCACACTGTATATGAAGTTTGCCTTAAACACATTCTCTTCTATCTCATTATATATTTCAAGCAACCTGTTTCTCTCTCTCTCTCTCTCTCTCTCTCTTTCTCCTCTGTAATCACAGGCGAATATAAGAGGAAAATCAGGTTTGTGAGGCAGCAGACTCCCTGTGGTAAGAAACTAAACATTCACAGAACAAAAATTGAAACATTTTCAAGGCAGCTTCTTTGATTAATCACTTGATTATTTGTGTTGGAGATGAGTTAATTAATTAAACTTTTTTAAATCATGTAGAACTTCAGCATATATTAGTTATTCAAACTCTAACTTTTATGCTACATAATGTTCCATGAAATGCTTGTATGGAAATCAGGTGAATTGAAATAATCAGAACAAATTTCTTCCGCCACGTCCAACCTTCACTCTAGAAAAAATGCAATCCCATATTCTTACCATCGTAATCATCTCTTCCCTGATCCCTCTCCTTATTCCCATAACTACGATAAAAGGTCTTGTTATCACTTGACGTACTTCCTGGTATGACCTCCGACCCTGGAAAGCCTGATCCAGTTCTTCACCTCGAAATATGTCCCCTGGTGTGAATCCAGGACCGTCTGGAGTTTTGTGACTCTCTGATCGCTGGTTTTAACCCCACCTGTGGTATTTTTTTTAGAGAGCTTCATCATGTCATAAAGCTCTATCCTGAACGAAACGTTGCTCCCCAAATAAAAGTTTGTTCTACATAGTACTGTGCATTCACACTCTAAGGATATCTGCCACATACCTCGTCTTGCATTCCTCTCTCCACAGACTTGCCTCCGCCGCGCCTGCTTGACACGCTGCACCCAGAACACACCGTCTACCAGGTTAATTACCCTGGGGCCCACCTGCGTGTGGGCGCCACACGCCCGTCACACCTCTCCCACGCCCACGGGTAAGGCATATATAACTTCCCACGCCCACGGGTAAGTTATGTATAACTTCTCACGCCCACGGGTAAGTTATGTATAACTTCCCACTAGTCATTCTGGATCACACCCACATTTTTGTAATATAATCCTTTCTTATTTTAAGATAATCTTGTATATAACAGATTACTATTATGTTAATGGGAAAGCGCTAGATTCGTAAGGGTGATTCATATTAAGGAACAAAAATAGAGTAAACTTTTATTGTAACATTTATTGCTCTATTTAGAGTTTTTAAGTCACTGACTTGATAAAGCTTAAAGCAGAGCGAAACGTTGCCAATAAAGACTTATTCTGTACCTATGTCTTTCCTTCAACACATTTCACTCACGGTTCTACCATTGTCTTCAGAGTTTCAAAATAGAATTAATTCCTTTTTGTGTCTAGATAGATGAGAAAAACGAATGCAATAGTGTAAGCCTTTATTATAGGTGCATTTCGCTCAATGATATAACTTAATAAAGCTCTATTTGAGGTATACATTGTGTATTCATTTATACATGTATTTCATTGCATTCCAGCGTTAATTTTGTATTGTTTGTGTGTGTGCAGGGCAGCTGCGGCCCCCACCAGGAGGGAGGAACCTCACTCCATCGACTTCGGGTCCCACAGCCTTTCGATGGGCGCCTATTATCATCCCAGGTGAGTATTTGGCACCAGGTGAGACTCTTTCAGGTGGTTTTCAATCTGGTGAATTTGTTCCATCAAGTGAGCCTCAAATATGCCCCCAAAAACATATACTTTTGTAGCACTGTTTGGAGTCCGCTTTCCTTTCTTGCGGCCATCTTAACTAGCGCCGTGAGTGCGGTCTCGTGATTACGTTAGATGGAGTACGTAGGAGTCTGCTTTCACTGTTATTGTTCTGTTCATTACACTTCTGTATCTCTCTTACGTTGAAAAAAAAAATCTGCTAATTCTGTGGTTTATCAGAGAGAATTTCCAACCATGTCCCATTCTTCTTGTTGTATCCTTAGTAAAGAAGCGTCTTTATGGAATCTGAGTATAATTTATGTTGTGATTGTTCCCGCATTCTATGTTCATTCCATGTTCATTCTTTTTTAGAAGATGTGTGGGAGCGGCCTGCTAAGCCACACCCATATATCCCCTTAAAATTCTTGGTATTATTCCATCGGGTGTACCTGTGATATACCTGTGATCGGTTTCGAGGATTTTTCTACCCTTTCATCCCAGCCTGAGGCCAGGTTTTTCTCTTCATTGCCTGTTCAACCAGGCTGTTGCCGCTGGCGGTCCGCTGGCCCACATAACCAAGATCCTGGTTAATCTTACTCTTAGCAGAGGTAGTGATTTAGTTTCCTCTTGAAAACATCTACGCTTGTTCCGACAATATTTTTTTTATATATGTGCTGGTATCAGGTTGAATCCTCTTGACCGACGTATGTCGACACAGTAGTTTTCTGGTTGTCACCTTAGCGCCCCTGTGTGTCACTGGATGTATTTTGTAATTTTTTCCATGTCACTCGTATGTTTGTGTGTACCTGCTTGTTTACCTACATGCAGTGGCGGATCTGCTAAGAGACTAATGAAGCTTTTGCTTCAGGACCCCTAATCCCGGAGGGGCCCCAGAAGCGACTTTAGTCCACATTGCTTAAAACTTTTGGGTCTACTGTATGAGAAGGGGTTCCCATTACAGTTCAAACTTCAGGGCCCCAAAAATGTAGGTCCGCCACTGCCTACATGTGTGAGTAAAAGTGCGTGAGCACATGTACAGTTGCCCACTTACAATGATACGCAAACAGTCCAGGGAAAGCAGCAAATTAGAAAAGACTATCGTGAATTTCAGGGAACCTGAAGTTCATAACAAGCGCAGTCACCTTATACCCAGAGAACCTGTCAAGTATTACAACCCTGTCCACCCCACTCTGTCTCCCGGGGCTACCTCACCTGTAGCACCTCCACCACGACCAAATGTACAGCAACCACACCCCCAAGGACCTCAACCACGCCCCCAGGGGCATCAACCACTCCCTCAAGGACATCAACCCCTCCCGCAGGAACAAGAACCACTCCTACAGAGCTATCAACTACGTCCACAGGGACCTCAACCCGTACCCCAGGGACAAGAACCACTCCTACAGAGCTATCAACTACGTCCACAGGGTCCTCAACCCTTACCCCAGGGACAAGAACCACTTCTGCAGAGCTATCAACTACGCCCCCATGGCCTTCAACTCCGCCCTCAGGGACCTAACGAATCCTCTCTGGGGCCACAATCACAAAGGCCACAGTTTCGGCCATCGAAGTTACTTCCTCCTGCCTCCAGACACACCTCCGTAGCAACCTCAACAACCTTACCACAACCTCCACCCACCATCCATCCACTCAGGAGGTTAGTAAGATGTCTTATCTTTCATTATGTGATACTTTACCTGCATCTGATATAATTAGATACCCTTTTAAATTGATTAAATTAAAAGCCAGTTTCACAAACACTCCAGATGTTAATTATAGGACAATTATGAATTCGATTCTGGAATGATTAATGATCGCTGGAAGGTTCTTGTCTTGTAATAATAATAATAATAATAATAATAATAATAATAATAATAATAATAATAATAATAATAATAATAATAATAATAATGTCAACTAAATTTCATTTTAATAATTTCTCTGTAGTGAAGTAATGAGTACTATGTATACTGTAAGTGACGGGACCACGCCCAGAGCACCTCACTCACATCCTCACCCAGGACATACCCGTAGAGGACAAGTCATCAATGTACCAGGTCCGGCACTCACAGGTAACCTGTCATTCATAGCTATTAGCTATTCACCCTAAACCTGTCATTCACCGGTGAGAGACAGGTTCCCTGTTAATCACAAGGAACTTGTCGCTCACAGGTGATTCATCACTCAGTAATTCATCCTTCCGAGAAAAGCCCATTCACACTTGAAGATTAACCAATCATTCCCAGTTAACCAGCCTGGTAACATAAATTCCCATCATCCTGCATTAAGTTCTGTTTAATTAAGATTATAACATCATTTCACGTTTCAGAAAACGTTTCAAGCCGCTCCAAAACGTTTAAGTACGCAACACAAACAAATTGTCTTATATTGTTCTATATAGGACAATGTTTCGCTCGTTACCATCTAATCTGTGATCTGAGAAATGTTAACATGAACGTGAGGACGTCATTAATGTTCGACTGCCTGACACTGACTTCATTTCACTGGAACAAAGACAGGAACAGAGTAGTTCTCCTGTAATTCTTCTATTTCTAATACGAGTGAAAACCGTTTAGAAAATTAAATTCATAGAGACCTCTAAATTGCATGTTATTTATCTATGTAAATATGATATTTAGCCTTCATGTTAATGCAGTAGATACCGTCCCAGTATACCATATAAGTGTGACTCTGCTTATTCTAAATCAAATTCTAAAACACTTAAACTAGTTCACAAATTAGGTATGAATTCTGTCACCTAGACTATCCACACTCGGCTCCTTTCGGGTCATCGTCCCTTCAAGGTACGTTCCTTGACGCTGGTGAGGGGCTCTTGATTTAGGGAACTGGATCTGTGCTCCAGTTCCCTGAACTGAGTCTGAATACCTTCCATACCCCACCCTCCCATGTGCGATATAAACCCGTAGGGATTATATCGCGTAGTAATTCACTCTCCTAGAACCTTTTCAGAACTGGTCTCGACAGGCGACTCTTCATCCTCCTCCCTCACACCTCTGGGTACCATCACCCAGTCAGGGGTACGACCCAAGATCGGTCACCGAACTGGGGTTGCTGCTGGTGGAGACTACAACCCAAGTCTCAGACAGAAGCAACCGGCTGTCGCTGTCTCCAACAGACAACCAGGTGCGCTGGCTTCGCCGTGATTGATACATAAACCAAGAAAGCATTACTGTTGTGATAAACGATTAAATTAGTCCTCGCACTACATGATTTCGATACTTATAACCGGCTGCAAGTTAATCTTTGATAAATTAAACACATGTGAGATACCAAGTACTGTACATGCGTCTTATCTATCAACTTGTCGGTTCTTTGAACCATTTATCAGCATTCCAAGTTAATCTTTATTTACCGTGGCTTTCTCTCTCCCAGTAGGCGGATACACCAGACCTGACGGCAGCTCTTACCAGTTCGTAGCTGGTGAAGTATATTCTCCACCTCCCCTTCAGCGTACCCCATACAGGCACTCGCAGAAACCCTTCGTCAGGTAGGCACTTCGTGATTCGCATTTCAGTCGGCATTTACGTGCATGGTTAAAATAGATGTACAGAATATGCAGTTTTTTTTTATCGAAACAAAAGTCTTTTTTTGTTAACTTGAACAAGCCTCTTGTAAAGGCGAAGTCTGGGTAATACAAAATATTTGCTCTGATTTTTTTTTCAGCAATTCTCTCGTCTAAACGTTATCTCCAGTTTGGAATAATACTTTCATTAGGAAGCTAGATCCGCAAATATGAAGACCTTCCCCCTTGCTATAACTTCATCCCAATAGGGTCGGAGACCCTTGGAGCATGGGGCAAGTGTGCTCTAAAGTTCCTCAAAGAGCTGGGTGGAAAGCTCATCATAGAAACCAAGGACCACAGGGCGACCAGCTTCCTCTTTCAGAGACTCAGTGTTTCGATCAGGAGAGGAAATGCCTGCAGCATTCTGGGCACGCAGCCCACCGGGGAGCTGGACGAAGTATTCGAGATGTAGCTCTGAGTAACCTATATTGTTTTACTTTCTATTGTATTTTTGTGAATGTTTTGTCAATGTATTTTGTCTTTAAATAAAATACATATTAAACGTAGGGGGTGGTAGGAGAAAATTCTCAAACAGCTTCAGGGAGAACCTTGAGTTTTCCCTGAAGCAAGTTTATTCTTTTCTCTGAGGATGAGGGTCCCCAGGACAGTTCTAGAGGTGGTACCTCCCTATATATATACATATACATATATATACATATATACATATACATATATATACATATATATATATATATATATATATATATATATAGAGGTATTGGGAAGATGGAAGGAATATTTTGAGGAATTGTTAAATGTTGATGAAGATAGGGAAGCTGTGATTTCGTGTATAGGGCAAGGAGGAATAACATCTTGTAGGAGTGAGGAAGAGCCAGTTGTGAGTGTGGGGGAAGTTCGTGAGGCAGTAGGTAAAATGAAAGGGGGTAAGGCAGCCGGGATTGATGGGATAAAGATAGAAATGTTAAAAGCAGGTGGGGATATAGTTTTGGAGTGGTTGGTGCAATTATTTAATAAATGTATGGAAGAGGGTAAGGTACCTAGGGATTGGCAGAGAGCATGCATAGTTCCTTTGTATAAAGGCAAAGGGGATAAAAGAGAGTGCAAAAATTATAGGGGGATAAGTCTGTTGAGTGTACCTGGTAAAGTGTATGGTAGAGTTATAATTGAAAGAATTAAGAGTAAGACGGAGAATAGGATAGCAGATGAACAAGGAGGCTTTAGGAAAGGTAGGGGGTGTGTGGACCAGGTGTTTACAGTGAAACATATAAGTGAACAGTATTTAGATAAGGCTAAAGAGGTCTTTGTGGCATTTATGGATTTGGAAAAGGCGTATGACAGGGTGGATAGGGGGGCAATGTGGCAGATGTTGCAAGTGTATGGTGTAGGAGGTAGGTTACTGAAAGCAGTGAAGAGTTTTTACGAGGATAGTGAGGCTCAAGTTAGAGTATGTAGGAAAGAGGGAAATTTTTTCCCAGTAAAAGTAGGCCTTAGACAAGGATGTGTGATGTCACCGTGGTTGTTTAATATATTTATAGATGGGGTTGTAAGAGAAGTAAATGCGAGGGTCTTGGCAAGAGGCGTGGAGTTAAAAGATAAAGAATCACACACAAAGTGGGAGTTGTCACAGCTGCTCTTTGCCGATGACACTGTGCTCTTGGGAGATTCTGAAGAGAAGTTGCAGAGATTGGTGGATGAATTTGGTAGGGTGTGCAAAAGAAGAAAATTAAAGGTGAATACAGGAAAGAGTAAGGTTATGAGGATAACAAAAAGATTAGGTGATGAAAGATTGAATATCAGATTGGAGGGAGAGAGTATGGAGGAGGTGAACGTATTCAGATATTTGGGAGTGGACGTGTCAGCGGATGGGTCTATGAAAGATGAGGTGAATCATAGAATTGATGAGGGAAAAAGAGTGAGTGGTGCACTTAGGAGTCTGTGGAGACAAAGAACTTTGTCCTTGGAGGCAAAGAGGGGAATGTATGAGAGTATAGTTTTACCAACGCTCTTATATGGGTGTGAAGCGTGGGTGATGAATGTTGCAGCGAGGAGAAGGTTGGAGGCAGTGGAGATGTCATGTCTGAGGGCAATGTGTGGTGTGAATATAATGCAGAGAATTCGTAGTTTGGAAGTTAGGAGGAGGTGCGGGATTACCAAAACTGTTGTCCAGAGGGCTGAGGAAGGGTTGTTGAGGTGGTTCGGACATGTAGAGAGAATGGAGCGAAACAGAATGACTTCAAGAGTGTATCAGTCTGTAGTGGAAGGAAGGCGGGGTAGGGGTCGGCCTAGGAAGGGTTGGAGGGAGGGGGTAAAGGAGGTTTTGTGTGCGAGGGGCTTGGACTTCCAGCAGGCATGCGTGAGCGTGTTTGATAGGAGTGAATGGAGACAAATGGTTTTTAATACTTGACGTGCTGTTGGAGTGTGAGCAAAGTAACATTTATGAAGGGATTCAGGGAAACCGGCAGGCCGGACTTGAGTCCTGGAGATGGGAAGTACAGTGCCTGCACTCTGAAGGAGGGGTGTTAATGTTGCAGTTTAAAAACTGTAGTGTAAAGCACCCTTCTGGCAAGACAGTGATGGAGTGAATGATGGTGAAAGTTTTTCTTTTTCGGGCCACCCTGCCTTGGTGGGAATCGGCCGGTGTGATACGTCCACTCCCAAATATCTGAATACGTTCACCTCCTCCATACTCTCTCCCTCCAATCTGATATTCAATCTTTCATCACCTAATCTTTTTGTTATCCTCATAACCTTACTCTTTCCTGTATTCACCTTTAATTTTCATTATTTCTTATGGGGAAAATTTATTCGCAAATCGTAAATTTCGTTTATAGTAGCTCCTCCAGGAACGGATTAATTACGAAAAACGAGGGACCACTGTATATATATTTATATATATTGTGTGTGTGTGTGTGTGTGTGTGTGTGTGTGTGTGTGTGTGTGTGTGTGTGTGTGTGTGTGTGTGTGTGTGTCTGTAAAATCACATTTCCTGAATCTTATGTTTGTGTTTCAGAATAACAACCAGGCGGCCAGCTGGGCAAGAACTGCCTCTCGGACCCTTCCAGGAAGACCGGTCCACCATCACCCCAAAGTTAGTTTGCTAGTTACTTACTTCTTCCATGGAGTGTCTCTTAGAATTTCTTCATCCCTCAGTGTATATTAATTATATATAATAACTACTTCAGAGGTTCAAATGTGGGATTCAAATCAGTTTTTTTTACTCTTTTACCTGGGGAGGTTTTTTTTTGTTTAAGACAGGTAAGATAAGTCAGGCCAGACCAGACTGAGGCGAGGTTCACATCTTATCTTTAAATCATTGATCTTATTTAATATTCTGGCGATATGTTCATTTCATCTCGATTTAAAATGAGTTATCATTAAGCCCTCAAATATATTAATTTTTCACTGAACTTATCGACAGGATATATATATATATATATATGTATATATATATATATATATATATATATATATATATATATATATATATATATATATATATATATATATATATATATATACACCAATATGTGTATGTTTATCGTTGTATATACTCTATTTTAATGTTTTTTTTCTTTTTTTCAAATCAAATAATCTTAGTTGGTGTTTAGGTGAAATACAACCCCAGTAACATGGGTGTAGCCGACACTGTTGAAACCTAACTGAACTTAGTATGTCCTCACTGACAAGCTCTTACACTCGACTTTCCCAGGTCAGATTGAGGCGCTGTCTGGTTTTCATGGGTTTAGCGCTTTTCTTGATTCTGATAATCCGTTACCCCTAAGGTACGTCAAGGAGACAATCGCTGAAATGGACTACGAACCAAGGACGTACGAGACGACTCAGCCACCGACGTGTTATGACACAAACTGGTTCTTGATGCCTGTGCAGGGCTGGTTTGTGCTCTCCATCATCCTGGCGGCGCTGGTCATTATCCTGCTGGTGGTGTGTGCCATCCTCTACAGCAGCTTCATGAAGCAGAGAAGAAAGGTCAGTGGTTCGCTCACATATGGAGCCACATTGGGCTCGTGGCTCATGGGTGCTTTGTGGCTCATCCTTGAAGGACTCTGATGTGAACCAGGGAAGAGTGGAAATATTGTGCATATTTCCATAGACCTGTTGCCCCTGTTCACTTAGCTATCTGCCTAGATATTATTCCTAGCTCTTGGCCTGAGCATTTGTATTTTGATTACATAACATTATTATATCTACCTTTGAATCCCTGTCTTGAGTTGGCCTCCAGTATCTCCTTTCTTAATGCATTTTATTTATCCGTTACCCCCACAAGGTAAAGAAGCTACTGTCAGCTGGGCTGGTGGTGCCAGGGTGTGTAGACCCAGTGAATCATGAAGTGTGCCAGTGCCGTTCCGTGGCACCGCTAGTCAGCTCCCACACACTTCTTTCTAGCTCCTCAGTTGTCTCCAGGACCTCTGGCAGATCACTTCGCCTTCCATCCAGATACTTCGGCGACATTAACTATAGCAATGACTCTCAGGTTGGTGTTAATGAAACTGAATTATTAATAGAATGAGAAACTTCTCAGTAGACTAATTCAGAATAAATATTCTATGACAATGGTTTTGTTCATTTATTTTAAATTGGACTAATGCCAAAGAATCTCTTTTTAATATTTTTTTTTATAACATTGTTGTGGTCCTTATTAACCTTGACGCGCAATACACTTCCAATCTTTGTTCTGGTATCTATAAGATAGACTTTTTTCTAGTACAAATATAGTTCATGCTCTAAAAGAAAAAGATTTATAATGAAGACTGTTTGTTTTGGTAAACAAAAAAACACTAGCCAGCCAGACTCTTAATGAACTTTTCCCAGTTCTTCGTTTGCGTTGTACGTTAACTGGATTCTTCCCTAATATCATAAATGTAAATCCTGTGTTCGCTTGCATCTTATTGTACATAGAGTTTATGCCTTAATGAGCAAGCGTGGTATAATCCATAAGTGTTTAGTGCTTCAAGGAAATATAATAATAACAGGCAAAGTAATAAAAATGTATTTAAACAAATATAAATGTGTAGCTTACCGATATCAGCAAGAAATACACTGTACTTACACGTACACTAAAATATATTCACAGACCTTAGACGTTAAGAGCTGAGAGGAGACTTGCTTGCAGTCACTTCGAGCCCCATCCCATCAAGAGGGTAAGGCGGTGACTTGCTTGCTTGTTCACCCCTCTCATCCCCATCCCCCCATCCTTCCCCATCCTCCCCTCACCCATACATCAACACTGGCCCACACACTTAACACACTACATACATTGCTATCCTTCTGACTGTCCTATCTTCTTCTTTTTCGGCAACTTCGCTTTGGCGAGTTAACACAAGGCATTTTGACCATCTGGTAGCCCGTGTGGTTTTTTTAAAATCCAGCCGATCTTTGCCTTGGGCCCTTTCCCCTCACTACTCGAGGGTAGGCTATCTTAGGGGCTGACCTTCATAAGTCAGCTGAAATAGGATGTTAGGCTAACATTAAGGAAAGATACCTTTTTGTTAAGCAACTCCTCTGCCAGATGCACCTTCCCAGGCATCATGGCGAGGATTCGTGTAAGATTACGCATTGATGGAAATCAAATGTCCATGAAAGACATTCTCAAATGTATTTGCTCAAACTCAACTGTTGCTCCAGTGGATGTTTTTCAAACCCACGCTGGAGCAGTACTTCTCTCTTCGGAAGAAGAGTTACATCAACTACTAAAGCATGATGTCCTGGATAAACTAAAGACTTCTGGTGTTACACCAGTCGCACCTGACAGCTATCAAGCTCAGAGGACTGTGTTTGTGGCCAGAATCAACAGTTTTATGAAACACAGCACTGTTAATGAAATTGTTGATAACATTAATACCGAGAATTCTGATCTTAGGGCTGTAGAAGCACATAAATTCTCGAATACCAACAACAATAAGGTAACTTTAAAATTAATACTCGAGACACCTGAGGAGGCCAAACTTGTGTGTCAAAATGGCTTCAAATGTTTTAGCACAAGATGTACATCTGACCAAATTTCTATGGAACGCTTTGTCAGTGTGACACAATGTTTCAAGTGTTATGCCTTTGGTCATAACAACAACAAATGCAGTACACAAGGGCAAATTTGTAGCATTTGCTCTGGCCAACATTCCTATCGTGATTGTACCAATAAAAATACACCTAAATGTGTCCTCTGTAATGGAAGACATCATGCTGTTTCTGCTATTTGTCCTGAAAGAAAAAAGGAAATGCAGAAAATTCTTGACGCCAAGAAACTATCCACTTCTAAGAAGACCACTCCCCAGGCACCGCCAACCATGTCTCAAGCTTCCTTTCCAGCTCTGCCTGGATCAAATGGGACTCCTCAGGTCTCTACAAATGGTTCCAATGTTTGGAATTCTGCCCCTCTTGGAGCGCCCCAATCTAACCCTCACTTACAACAGACACAACAACAAGGTTCAGTCGCATCTCATATGTCTCGGGTATCCACAGACGGGGATATAACGAGAGCACAACTAATGTACTTGTTGGCCAAAGACATAGCAGGTGGTGACATGCAACTCTGCTCTCAGGTTTTAAATGACCTGTTAATGGATAATGGGATCACTCCCATCACTATCCCTGAAAATGTGAAGGCTATTATGACCCAGCCTTCTCATAACAAGAAGTATGTACCATACTCTACATCTAAAAATAAGCCTAAGTCATCCTTGGCCCAGGGATCGCCCTCCTCACAAAGCCAGGTTGTCAACTCTCAACCCAATAAGTCAACACCTGAACATAACAATGCCCCAGAAAGTGGTGCCTACTCTCCCGCTATTGTAGCCGATCCTGTTGAACAGGAACTTTCCCAAGGTAACTCACCTTGCCGATCTAATATTCCCTTGGAGCCTACACAGTCTCCCATTAACTCTCACGAGCCTCTGCTTCCTGAAACTGAGAATAGCATACCTCAGTTTTATGATGATGACTCTAACGACTCTAACGACTCTAACGACTCTAACGACTCTAACGATTCTAATGAGTCTGTTAATATTACTGCCTCTAGTGAAGATGATGGCATTTTTAATACACAAGCATCCACGCAAAAGTTCCCTCCTCCCCTTGACGAGTCCAGCAGGGATAGTGTAGATACAACACATGACATCAGTTGCAGGCGTTCAGAACGCAGTGTACGATCGAAGAACAAGAAATAATGGGGATTACAATTTTCCAACTTAATGTTCAACATTTCTTTAATAACCGTTACCTTCTTGAGGTTGAACTACATAACTACAATCCCGATGTTATACTTTTGAACGAGACAGCTGCAAGAGTCGATCAACATATTAAATTACGTGGATACTGTACTGTGGAGAAATCGAGAGGACCCTATAGTGGTGTAGCCATCTTGGTTAAATTAGGATATACATTTAAAAATATTCATGTAGATGAAGATAACATCCTTGCAATAGAACTAACAACGTCACATGGACAACTAGTGATAGCAACTGGATATTTTCCCCCGAGACAGCCATATATAGAGTCAATTCCTCTACATAGGATATTAAGCAGAAATATTCCAACAATTCTAGCTGGAGATTTTAATGCTCATCATCCTGCCCTCTTCAACTGTGGAGCTGGTATTCCACTGGGTGACTTAAAAGGAAAACAACTCTTTAATATCATGACAGCTAGAAACTTGTCATTTCAAGGCCCATTCTTCAAATCGTACATTGGACCTCATCCAGGAACACCAGATATTGTACTGACAAACAGAGACTGTGACATCTTTCACTGTCGTATATCTCCTGGTGGAAATGTAGGATCCGACCATATCCCTGTTATAATACAACTACAAACTTCTCCATTTAGAATACCTGTAACTCCTAAACCCAATCTTAACACCCTAGGATTTGACCCCTTCAGGGCATATCTGGGTGATGATGAAATTGTGTCTTTGGAAAATCTACCTTCCAGTGCAATTGATGATGCAATCAGGTCCTTGCACAATCGAATAATTGAAGCTAACAATGCAACTTGCCAATTAGCTTCCACAAAAACATACCAACAATATAAACCTACTAGAGAAATTAGAGACACTTTAAGAAATTATCAAGCAGAATGTCGAAGGCATCTTCCAACGCGACAACCACCAGCAGCTACACTGCACCGATTAAGGCAAGAATTAATTATCATGATTAGTCAACACAAACGAGACATATGGAAATATCTAGTTCTTCAAGCTAATCAATATAAACGTGAACCAGCAAAATTTTGGAGTAAGATCCGACAACTTTTAGGGGCAAAGCACAAGGTTCCTAACTACTTAGTTCATACCTTCACTGATGAGGATGATGAAGATGTTGAAATTAAACTTGACGATCCACGTGACCAGGCTAATTTGATGGGTGATGTATGGGAGAAAATTCTCACTCACAATAACAGTCGTCAATTTAATAATAATCATTATCAGTTAGTAAATGAATGGAGAGATGAAAACTTGGTTGATCTACAACCACTACCTACCATCGATACTTCAACTCTTGAAGATACCCACCCGCTTACTAGACCTATTACATTACTAGAGATAAGTCAGGTTATTGGAAGAATGAGAAATAGAGCCCCTGGCCTCTCTGGAATAACAATGAAACAAATAAAGTACCTACCTAGAAATTGCAAACAGTCCTTGGTAAATATCTTTAATGCCATCTTAGCCTCAGGACATTTTCCAGTTGTTTTTAAGACTGCTAGGATGATCTTTCTTGCTAAGCCCAATAAAGACATCCACCAACCTGGGAACTATAGACCTATATCTTTACTTGAAGTCACTGGAAAAGTTCTTGAGAAAGTCATTTCCAACAGATTGAATTACTATATGGAGTTTAATCACTTGTTTACTGAAAAACAATTTGGCTTTAGAACACATAGAGGTACCAATCATGCAATAAATGTTATTTTTGACACTGTAGCAAGTCTAAAACAGCAGGGCAATCTTGCCTTAATTGCCACCAGAGATGTTCATAAAGCTTTTGATAGCTTATGGCATGATGGCCTTATATATAAACTCATTGACCTACCAGACCATAACTGGACTTTTCTCAGAGTAATTTATAATTTCTTAACTCAAAGAAAAATCATTCCCACCTTCCATGGCAAGTCGACAGAACCTTTTATACCGACGGCTGGTGTCCCACAAGGTTCTTGTCTCAGTCCACTTCTGTTTAACATTTATGTGAATGACCTTCCTCAACCAGAGTTTAATGACACAATTGTGACACAGTTTGCAGATGACGTTATTCATGTCGTCTCATCAACTCCAGTAACAGGAAAATACAAGTATGAGAGAGTCATAGAAAAAATGAATATTGAACTTCGTCGTACATCTAATTGGGAGAAGAAATGGAGAATTACGACTAATCCTGACAAGGTCCTTGTTAGCACGATAGGATGTTTTGCATCAACCATTGAAGATAAAGGGGGTATCTCCATCAGAGGTACACCTGTAGCTATTAGAAACCCTAACAAGATCTTGGGATATGAAATAGACAGGCTGCTCCACTCAATATCTCATGTAACTAAAAAGATTTAAGATTGAGACACTTATGCAGCATATGGGAATCTTTATTCAGGAAACGTTTCGCCACACAGTGGCTTCATCAGTCCAATACAAAGAGGAAGCGTAAGGAGAGGAGGAGTATGAGGTAATCAGTCCCTCAGCCTGGAGTCGATGTGTTCAGTCCATCAATCTTGTAGAATGTACAGCATAGGGCCGTAGACGTGGCTTATATACTGTAGTGAGGTGACTTGAAGCAGACGGAGGCGGGATCATAGTGGTATCATCCACTAGTCGAAGTAGGTCTTTGTCCAAAGGTTGAACAAGCGTTGAAGAATTCTTTGTAAGAAGATCCCATGATGCTGCAGTGTCTGACAGTTGTGATGAATGGTTTGAAAAACCGACAAGTTTAAGATTGAGACACTTATGCAGCATATGGGAATCTTTATTCAGGAAACGTTTCGCCACACAGTGGCGTTTCCTGAATAAAGATTCCCATATGCTGCATAAGTGTCTCAATCTTAAACTTGTCGGTTTTTCAAACCATTCATCACAACTGTCAGACACTGCAGCATCATGGGATCTTCTTACAAAGAATTCTTCAACGCTTGTTCAACCTTTGGACAAAGACCTACTTCGACTAGTGGATGATACCACTATGATCCCGCCTCCGTCTGCTTCAAGTCACCTCACTACAGTATATAAGCCACGTCTACGGCCCTATGCTGTACATTCTACAAGATTGATGGACTGAACACATCGACTCCAGGCTGAGGGACTGATTACCTCATACTCCTCCTCTCCTTACGCCTTCCTCTTTGTATTGGACTGATGAAGCCACTGTGTGGCGAAACGTTTCCTGAATAAAGATTCCCATATGCTGCATAAGTGTCTCAATCTTAAACTTGTCGGTTTTTCAAACCATTCATCACAACTAAAAAGATCAACACAGCCAAAGCCGGTCTTAGCAGACTCTTTCGATTCAATCAAGCCCCTCAACATGTCAAAAAACATCTGTATAAAATGATAATAAGACCTATACTCGAATACCCTTGTGTCCCAATGTCATTAACAACAAAGACCAACATGCTACGGTTACAAAGGGTCCAGAATAGTGCTCTTCGCGTTATTACTGATACCAGGAGGAGAGACAGAGTTAAAATGGCAGATTTACATACACAACAAGATATTACTGCCATAAATGTACGCCTTGACACCCTAAAAAAGAAACAACTTTATACAATGCAAGAACTATACATGCCAGATAGAGAACATCCTATACAAGTGATAAATACCACCGATTACACCATCAATACTCCACCTCACAGGACTCAAAGAATGACTCTCCCACAGAGGGTCCGTCGTTTTATTCATAAAGATGATTACCCTCGACCCATGATTTTGAGCAACTTACCTGACGAAGAAGATTGGATACCACCAGAACCCTTCTATGTATACTGAGAAAATCATTGCCCCCATTTAGGGATACATCTTAAATAACTTTCTAATGTAAAATTATGCTATTGACTATCGTTGGACACCACCTTTAAGAAGCTATTGTCACGAACTTATAAACTGGCTAGAAAATCATTGCCTTTCTTGTCGTATAAATATCCGTTGTGCAATTGCGAAAAAAAAAAAAAAGAAAAAAAAAAAAAATAAAAAAAAAAAAAAAAAAAAAAAAAAAAAAAAAAAAAAAAGCAATTGCAACTTGTATAACTACTACCAATTCAGAGTCATGTACTTATATACCTATTATATCTATGTGACTCTGATGGGTTAGTATTATACCCCTTAAAGAATATCTTATCAATTCACATATACTTTTTAAATTACACCAAAGTGGTTGGGCCACTTACCTTTTATATCCTACCTCTCCCCCCCCTCCCACCCTTTTCCAATATTTCCATCCTTACCCATCCTTCTTCCTTACCCATCTTACCAAAGCTCTGGTCATCAGAACTCGAACTCGAACTCGACGTTAAGTGATAATTACATTTAAGTGATGAAGCATCTGCTGGCTTGCCTCGTCTAGGATTTACACGCCACTTAGAAATCAAACGATCATTACCAAGTGGTGTCCTAAGATAACCTCTTTTTACTTACAGGAAAGAACGCTCGAATTCGGCTCTCTGCCCACTGCATCAGTGCAAGACACCGAGAAAGACAACAATCTCGACTCCATTACCACAATGCACACACAAGTACGTTTTAGCTTCATTTTCGGCGTTTGTATATGACTGCCAATAAAAAAATTCTGTAGGTCCAGCTTTATTCTAAGTTCAAACACGGGCAGCCTAAACTAAAATCGGAGAAAACTGCATAGACCCAGACTCCCTATAGAAACTCTAGAATCATTTGATCAGTACCTGATCAGCCGGGCTGTGGTTTGTGCATCGGTTTCGTGCGGCAAGTAGTAACAGCCTGGTTGATCAGGCCCTGATCCACCGCGAGGTTTGGTCACAGACCAGGCCTCGAGGACGTTGACCCCCGAAACCTTCTCCAGGTATAATTAATGCTAATGTGTTCGTCAAACGTATAACAGTGACGATATTTTAATTTATATTTTGCTTTCACTGAGAGCTGACCCTTACCCATAATGCATAGGTATGTAAATCTCCACAAATTTCCGACAAAACGGTGACTGTTGATGCTGAGCCAATCTGTGAAGACCATATTGTACGATTAAAGGTCGTGGTGCTTTATCTACGGTAATAGTGGCTTTTTTTTATCATTATTAGTAATAATTTTCTCTGTTAAACAGCTTGAACTGGAAGATGGACCACCTCCACTGGTGCCCAAGAAGACGTCAGTGACAGGTATTACTGGAAGCGGTGGTGCTGGCGCTGCAGAAAACAAGGGAGGAGCTCGGGAGAAGAGACTAGGTAATCCTGAAGGCAGGAACGGCCGAGAGAGTAGGCTGGGGGTCCAGCAAGCAAGAAGCGCAGTCTACGAAGAGAAAAATATTTACGACGGCAGAAATAGAAACGCATATTCAGACCGAAGTGGAGGCCATGGTGACAATGACAACCATCACCAGCGAGCCACGGGCTCCCGCAACCTGGAGGTCCAGTTAACTACCATTTACCCTCCACCACGGCTCTTTAAACTCTAGCATGGGGCCAGCTACGTCTAGCCTGTGGAGGGTGGATGCGGGGAGCAGACCTCACACTAATCCCATCTTTGTCTAGATATCCATGACTGAGATTCTCATACGGTGTTAAAAATCCACTTTAAGCAAATTCAGGAAAAATGTCGGCTTTGTAATGTTACAGAAAACGGGCATTAGGTTCTCTCTTCAATAAATCAATATAGTTCCACTGAAAACATTTAAACTCGAGCAACATTTTTGTTTAACAGATTGTTAGAGTAAGGAAATCATGCCAGAGGACCCCCGCCTCCCTCCAGAGGCTGGCCACGTAGCCTCACCTGAAGTACTCTCTGCCTAGCGTAGACGTCTGCGAGAAAGAACTTGTCTGGACACAAATTCTTGTCTTGTCAGATTAATTTATATATATTAACTATATATTTATGCTCAGTTGCACAGACTGAGATTTAAAAATATATAAATGTTTATTGAAATCAACTACTTGAAGTCATTTGACGAGATATGTAAGCAGTGTGGAAAAATATTAATGGTGTCTCTAAACACAAGTGTAATAAATGGTGGCCAATGGCACAAAAGAGTCCGAGTGAAGAAAATAAAGCTTAACGAGTATTATTTATATCTGCCTGAAGAGGGCATCAGTGCAATACCGAAATATATAAAACTATTATTATTTTGTTTTGCTCCACTGTATACTTTCACAATAAATGGTTATTATTTAAGAAAGTTTTTTTTTTTTTTTAATTCTGAACACATCCTATATTTCTGCTCAACGTGACGAAATGTGTGTGTGTGTGTTTGCTTGTGTGCGTACTCACCTAATTGTGGTTGCAGGAGTCGATTCATAGCTCCTGTCCCCGCCTCCTCACTGGTCGCCACTAGGTCCACTCTCCTCCATGAGCTTTATCACGTGTGTGTGTGTGTGTGTGTGTGTGTGTGTGTGTACTCACCTAGTTGAGGTTGCGGGGGTCGAGTCCGAGCTCGTGGCCCCGGGTGTGTGTGTGTGTGTGAGTGTTTTAGATCAGAGACTAAAGTATTCAGACAAAAAACTACTTCCGTGAAACATGAATCGCCAGACATGGTTGTAGTGTCATCGTGAAGCTCAGTCATGAACTAACAATTAAGATATCCTTTGAATATAGATAAAAGTATTTGATAAGAGCATGCATCCAGAGCTGATTTATGATGCAATACTTAAAGATTAGTTGCAGTAACGATGCAATAACTACAAGCACGTCAACGATATAAGGGAGTGTGTTGAAATTCAGTGTTAGGTATCATTAGAGACTAAAAGGAAAGCGCTATACCCGTAGGGTCATGCAGCACCTGTAGAATGGGAGGCATTCAAATTCGATGCAATAAGGTAAAATAATACCTTATTGCATTGTTTTGAGATTATTACATTCATTTTGAGATTAAAAGTGACAAAATGGCATCTACACACTACGTTAAATATACCAAGCTTCTTTTTAGGATAAAATATTCTTGAAATTCTATAGCCGAGCATAGGAGGCTGTCTCCACCTATCACACAGAAACAAAATTTGGGAATGACCTATGTAGCATTGTGGACAAAGCAGCCATGCATGCCAATAATCCCGTGAATCTTGCCTAAGATACATTACAATATCTGATAAGGTTAGGTAAGGATCGTCAGGAAACGGGTCTTAGATGATGGCCCGCCGTTGGAGCTTTTGGTCATCCGCTGGCTTACCGGTCCACCCTTTTAAAAATTATGGTCATAGTTTTAACCACTTTACCCATTATATATATCTGATGAGACAGATATTTAATGATTGATGCGACGGTTTCCTACTTAGGAAGGAAGGACCCCAATGGAAATAAATCACTTTAACTTTTTTTGTGTTATCCTTGGTTCTTTACACATATGCTGTTACGCATGATAATTTACGTAACTGTATGTGTGTATACCTGAATAAACTTACTTAATTTCGTTATCAAGCAAATTTATATTTTAGTCTATCCTTAAACATACGTTTTCTTATTTTATTTTGATACAGAAAACGGTTCGTTTTCAAGGTATAACTTAAGGAAAATATTTAACAAGTAAAATAGTAAGTAAGTAAGTAAGTTTATTCAGGTATACACAAATACAGTTACATAGAATTATCATACATAGCAGTATATGTGTAGAGAACTTAGGATAACCCAAAAAAGTCAGACACAGTGACTTATTTCCATTGGGGTCCTTTAAATGATTTAAGTATTATATATATAGCATACTATTTTTTTTATATGTTAATCTTACGGGTACATAGATGATAAAGGCACACATAATATTTTATTTACATTTAACCTACAATAACCTAATAAAGAAAAATCAATTTATGTTGTAATTTAAAGTCTATCCTAAAACATTCGCTTTCTTTTATACGTGTACAATAGAAAACTAATACTTTTTGTTAGGTAACTTATGTAATTTTTTCTTATTGTATACATTAACAACAGTGTGAAATGACTTATTTCCACAAATTAGCACTTTAAATAGAATAAAAATCTTTGTACGTTAATAAATAAATAAATTATTTATTATAATCATGGAGGGCGCTAAACCCGTAGTATTATACAGCGCCAGTGGGGGATGAAAGGTTTACCTGGAGATGGTTTCGGGGGTCAATGCCCCCGAGGCTCGGTTTGAGACCAGTCCTCATGGTGGATCAGGGTTTGATCAACCAGGCTGCTACTGCTGGCCGCACGCAAACTAATGTACGAACCACAGCCCGGTTGGTCAGGTACTGACTTTAGGTGCCTGTCCAGTGCCTTCTTGAAGACAGCCAGAGGTCTATTAGTAATATACCTTATGTATGCTGGGTGGCAGTTGAACAGTCTTGGGCCCCGGACACTTACTGTGTTGTCTCTCAGTGTACCCGTGGCGCCCCTGCTTTTCATCGGGGGAATGCTGCATCTCCTGCTGAGTCTTTTGCTTTCATAGGGAGTGATTTTCGTGTGCAGGTTTGGTACCAATCCCTCCAGAACCTTCCAAGTGTATATTATCATGTATCTCTCTCGCCTGCATTCCAGGGAATACAGATTAAGGACCTTCAACCGTTCCCAGTAATTTAGGCGCCTTATCGTTCTTATGTGTGCTATGAAAGCCCTTTGTACGCTTTCCAGGTCTGCAATGTATCCAGCCTTGAAGGGGCCGTTAGTGTACATCAGTACTCCAGCCTAGAGAGAACAAGCGATTTGAAGATGATCATCATTGGCTTGGCGTCCCTAGTTTTGAATGTTTTCATTATCCATGCTATCATACCCAAAGGGATGGGTTTCTTGTAGTAGCCGTGAAGAAAGTCTTGTAGATGTCCTCTGAACCAAGATTCCATGATGTATCAGTATCTGACAGTGTCTACTTATAAAGCCACTAGATGGCGAAATGTCTACAATAAAGATAACCGGATGTTGCACATGTATCTTAACTTTCATCTTGTCGGCATTTTATTCATTTCTTGCACAACTTGTCAGACACTGCAACATCATGGAATCTTGGTTCAGAGGACATCTACAAGACTTTCTTCACGGCTGCTACAAGTAACCCATCCCTTTGGGTATGACCTACTTCCACTGGGGAATCCCTCCTACCAGTGACTATGCCCTCGTCTGCTACACGTCCCTATCCACTGACGCCTATATAAACGCCAGTCACCTTGCCTTTGCTCCAGAATCTCTACCACCACGATGCTGTGAACACTAACTCCAAGGCTGAGGGACTGATTACCTCATCTTTTGTATATAGTTCTACTGTCTTCTAATTATGTCCTAGAATCTGTATTGATAAAGCCACTGGATGTTGCACATGTGTCTTAACCTTCACTAGGGAAAGTGAACACAAATTTATAGTACCTTTCTCTCTCTCTATTACCTACAGTAGGTGGTCAGGCCTCAAACACCTTTTATTGTACAGCAATAGAAGAGGGTTATTATAATTATTATAAAAATGGGGGTGCGCGAAACCCGTAGGATTAAATAAAAGAGTGGAATAGATTGCCAGCATATGTCAAAGCCTGTTCTAACATAAGCTAGTTCAGGAAGAGAGTCAAAGGTACCTAATGAATGAAGCTTCAGAAAGGGAGGAGAGTGATTTCTTGTATAGGTAACATTCGTGTACCTATTATAATAGGTACACGAATGTTAAGTATACAATAATTATAGTAAGCTTATCTCTTTAACCTTAACGTAAATAACTTGCTTTACCTTATTCCTAGTATATCTCCTTTTATTATAAGTGAATTTCACACAGTTGAATTACTTAACTGTTTTATCTTTTAATGTTTATATTATTAATAATATAATCAAAAAGAAACAATTAAGGTTTATATAATTAGACACCCCCATTGTCACAGCTGCTCTTTGCTGATGACACTGTGCTCTTGGGAGATTCTGAAGAGAAGTTGCAGAGATTGGTGGATGAATTTGGTAGGGTGTGCAAAAGAAGAAAATTAAAGGTGAATACAGGAAAGAGTAAGGTTATGAGGATAACAAAAAGATTAGGTGATGAAAGATTGAATATCAGATTGGAGGGAGAGAGTATGGAGGAGGTGAACGTATTCAGATATTTGGGAGTGGACGTGTCAGCGGATGGGTCTATGAAAGATGAGGTGAATCATAGAATTGATGAGGGAAAAAGAGTGAGTGGTGCACTTAGGAGTCTGTGGAGACAAAGAACTTTGTCCTTGGAGGCAAAGAGGGGAATGTATGAGAGTATAGTTTTACCAACGCTCTTATATGGGTGTGAAGCGTGGGTGATGAATGTTGCAGCGAGGAGAAGGCTGGAGGCAGTGGAGATGTCATGTCTGAGGGCAATGTGTGGTGTGAATATAATGCAGAGAATTCGTAGTTTGGAAGTTAGGAGGAGGTGCGGGATTACCAAAACTGTTGTCCAGAGGGCTGAGGAAGGGTTGTTGAGGTGGTTCGGACATGTAGAGAGAATGGAGCGAAACAGAATGACTTCAAGAGTGTATCAGTCTGTAGTGGAAGGAAGGCGGGGTAGGGGTCGGCCTAGGAAGGGTTGGAGGGAGGGGGTAAAGGAGGTTTTGTGTGCGAGGGGCTTGGACTTCCAGCAGGCATGTGTGAGCGTGTTTGATAGGAGTGAATGGAGACAAATGGTTTTTAATACTTGACGTGCTGTTGGAGTGTGAGCAAAGTAACATTTATGAAGGGGTTCAGGGAAACCGGCAGGCCGGACTTGAGTCCTGGAGATGGGAAGTACAGTGCCTGCACTCTGAAGGAGGGGTGTTAATGTTGCAGTTTAAAAACTGTACTGTAAAGCACCCTTCTGGCAAGACAGTGATGGAGTGAATGATGGTGAAAGTTTTTCTTTTTCGGGCCACCCTGCCTTGGTGGGAATCGGCCGGTGTGATAATATAATATAATATAATTAGACATTACAAGGATCCCTAATGGAAAAAGTCACTTCGACTTTTTGAGGGGATTATCCTGGGTAATTTCACTATATATGACAATTGTACTTACATTTACCTGTGCCTAAATAAACTTACTTACTCACTTACTTGCTTATTCACTTACTTATTTAGTTTTTATTAGTTTAATTGTAAAGATGATGGGCCGTGGTATCAGCTGGTCTCACCGGTGTTTGTTTATGTGTGTGAGTGACGTCTGGGATCGCGCGATTTTCAGTGCAATCTGCTGAGTTTGTCTGTCTTTGTCACCCTAACAGCCTCATTACTAGTTAAGGTGTGGCTTGCGAGGGTTATATCTAAGTGATTGTGCCTCTCGCAGGCTAATTTATGTGTTTTTATAGTCAAAATGAGCTACTTGAAACACTGCCAGCTGATGTTTACGTTCACTTGGCAAGTCTTGTCTTGTGATGAAGTTTATTAAAATAAATAATTATTTTTGCTGTATTTGTAAAAAAACATCAGTTTAGGTTATAAGAGTATTTATCTCCTTTTATAATCTGATTATTTTGTATGAATAAGTGGTATTTAGTTGTTTTTTTTTTTATTCCTGTGGAAATGCGTAATATTATTTGTCTTTATTGGGTTATGGTAAATTAAATATACTCCTATATTCTTATATAATATCGAAAAATATGTAAGACAGACTAATGCAACATTAATTAACTATTATTATTAGTGTCTTGCCCAGCAGTGGCTTTTATCAGTTGGATTGATTAAGCCTCTGGTGGGTAAAACATTTTGGAAATATATCTTTACATTTCTTGTCTATATTTTATACATACATACATATACACACATGCATACATACATATACACATGCTTATATACATATACACATGCATGCATACATACAAACACTAATGCATACGTGCATATGTACACGCATGCATGGATATGTACATGCATGTATGCATACGTGCATCCATGCATGCATACATACGTACACGCATGCATACATACATGCAAGCATACATGCATGCATACTCACATGCATACGTACACCTATGCATGCATACATACACCTATGCATGCATACGTACACCCATGCATGCATACGTACACACATGAATGCATACATACACATGCATACATACATGCACATGTACACACATGCATGCATACACGTATGCATACGTACACGCATGCATAGACATATGCATGCATACAATCACTCATAAATATATATACACACATATGCATACATACACACACATATGCATGCATACATACACACACATGCATGCATACATACACACACATATGCATGCATACATACACATATGCATGCATACATACACACATATGCATACATACACACATATGTATACATACACACACACATAAATACATGCATGCACCCACACACATGCACATGCATGCATGCAATATATATACAAACATATGTAGTTATAACATGTGTACCCTCAAAACCTTTATAAAAATTACACTTGTGTTTGTAATACCGTTTAGTACAATATAATATCTTTATTTATACAAATACAAGTACAAGGTATACAGGCCTATCTGACATCAATGACATACTACTATATAGAAAGCCGCTTGTTATGCTCAGAGCATTTCGGGCAAATTAGGTCAGTTTTGTCCCAGGATGTGATCCACACCAGTCGACTGACACCCAGGTGCCCATTTTGTACTGATGGGTGAACTGCAACAGCAGGTGTCTTATGGAAACACGGCCTAATGCTTTCCAGCCGTACCAGAGATTTGAACTCCAGACCTCAGTGTGTGAGCTGAGTACATTAGCAATCGAGCTACAGGACACTATTGCATAAGAATGTACTCATATTATGCTTAGTCATGAAGGAAAATTAACTAATTTAACTTTTAATAGCTATGTAAATGATGACACATTTAACAGTGGGTAGCAGATTAGCAGACAGCAACCATTCATGGAGGCTCTGTCATCCTGTCACATCAGCATCAAGCAGGATCCTCTTAAATTCTTTTAAAACTGTTGCAGGATTGTTGGTCTTTAAACTCTGTTTGTTTCATGAACATAAGATTGCAAATAAATCCTAGAAATATCCGCCTTAATTCAGTATACACTTTACTTTCTAAACAATTGAAGGTTTTACAAGCCCATGGCCTAGGAATGCCCTTTGATCTTTGTTATGTAATATATTCTGTAATGGTTTTTTTTTTTTAGAAATAATGTAAAAGTCTGATTCACAAAAAAAATAAAAATATATAAAAACAGCAGTACTTAACCTTAATTTTACTTCTTGTATATGTTTATGTATGCATTCATTTTATTCCTCTGATATGCAGCTGTATGATCCACTTTTGTTTAGCACTTTCTTGTGAATACAATAATAATGTTCTGATATGCAGTGTCCATTTCACTATTTCAGTAAACCTGAAAGAAAAATCTGTCATTCAATAATTAATCTACAACATTAGAGTTAGAAGTTTGTCAGATTTATCTTCCAACTTGTATACCATAAGACATGTAGAAAAGATCAGCAATCTTTCCAAAGTCTAAACTCTTAACAGGCTTGTGTTTCACACTCATGTGAAACAAAAACTATTTTAATGTTTTGCTCCCTGACAAGATTACATAATTAGAAATAGTTTTCTTTCATAATGACTCACTTTTTTCATAGTACACAGTCAGTGTGTATAGATGTATAAATTTGACATGATGAGAAGAGTTAATCTTAACAAGTTTTATTTCTACTTTGCATACATATTCTACATAATTTTTTACAGTGATCTTGAGGAGAAACACATGTAGGCACATATAAAGCACATGTAGGATATCCCAACAAAGTCAAAAACTACTGAACTGATTTCAATTGGGGTTCCTGTACAGGGTATCTGTGCAGTATGTTTTATTTTTTTTCAACACATTGGTCATCTCCCACCAAGGCAGGTGACCCAAAAAGAAGGAAAATCCTCAAAAAGAAATATACTTTCATCATCATTCAACACTTTCACTTCACTTATACATAATTACTGTCTTCGTCAAGACATGTTTAATGTGAGCGTCTTGACGTTCACATTAAACATGTCCTGACGTTCACATTAAACATGTCTTGAGGTCCTCAGATACAACAGTTTAGAAGTCCCTCCAAACTGCCAATATCCCAAACCCCTCCTTTAAAGTGCAGGCATTGTACTTCCCATTTCCAGGACTCAAGTCCTGCTCACACTCCAACAGCTTGTCAGGTCCCAAAAACCATTCGTCTCCATTCACGCCTATCTAACACGCTCACATATGCTTGCTGGAAGTCCAAGCCCCTCGCCCACAAAACCACCTTTATCCCCTCCCTCCAGCCTTTTCGAGGATGACCCCTACCCCACTTTCCTTTCCCTACAGATTTATATGCTCTCCAAGCCATTCTAATTTGATCCATTTTCTCTAAATGACCAAACCACCTCAACAACCTCTCTTCAGCCCTCTGACTAATACTTTTAGTAACTCCACACCTCCTCCTAATTTCCACACTCCAAATTCTCTGCATATTATTTACACCACACATTGCCCTTAGACATGACATCTACACTGCCTCCAGCCGCTTCCTCGCTGCTGTATTTGCAACCCAAGCTTCACACCCATATAAGAGTGTTGGTACTGCCATACGGTGGAACCTCGGTCTGCAACCATAATTTTCTGTTTAGTTGGCTGTTATCACTAATCTTTGTAGGCCCCATTGTGACTTTATTTATGCAAATAATAGAAAAAAACTCCAAAAAAGTGAAGAAACACAAAATAGTTTACAGCGAAGTTGGGGCAGGTCATATTTATTTGGTCGAGTGCTGAGCTTTGTTCGAGTAGGGAGCTGGTCGTATACCGAGGTTCCACTGTACTATCTTACATTCCCTTCTTTGCCTCCATGGATAAGGTTTTTTGTCTCCACAGATACCTCAATGCACCACTCACCTTTTTTTCTTCATCAATTCTGTGGTTAACCTCATCCTTCATAAACCCATCTGCTGACAAGTCAACTCCCAAATATCTGAAAACATTCACTTCTTCCATACTCCCTCTCTCCAATGTGATATCCAATTTTTCTTTATCTAGATGGTTTGATACCCTCATCACCTTACTCTTATCTAAGTTCACTTTCAACTTTTTACCCTTACATACCCTCTCAAACTCGTCCACTAACCTTTGCAACTTTTCTTTAGAATCTCCGATAAGCACAGTATCATCAGCAAAAAGTAACTGTGTCAACTCCCATTTTGTATTTGATTCTCCATAATTTAATCCCACCCCTCTCCCGAACACCATAGCATTTACTTCTTTTACAACACCATCTATGAATATATTAAACAACGATGATGACATTACACATCCCTGTCTAAGACCTACTTTTACCAGGAAGTAATCTCCCTCTCTCCTACACACCCTAACCTGAGCCTCACTATCCTCATAAAACCTCTTTACAGCATTTAATAACTTACTACCTATTCCATACACTTGCAACATCTGCCACATTGCTCCCCTATCCACTCTGTCATATGACTTTTCTAAATCTATAAATGCAATGAAAACTTGACATCCTTTATCTAAATACTTTTCACATATATGTTTCAATGTAAACATTTGATCTACACATCCCCACTCTAAAGCCTCCTTGCTCATCTGCAATCCTACTCTCTGTCTTACCTCTAATTCTTTCAATAATAACTCTACTGTACACTTAACCTGGTATACTCAGTAAACTTATTCCCCTATAATTTTTACAATCTCTTTTGTCCCCCTTCCCTTTATATAAAGGAACTATACATGCTCTCTGCTAGTCCCTAGGTACCTTCCCCTCTTTCATACATTTATTAAACAAAAGTACCAACCACTCCAACACTATATCCCCCCCTGCTTTTATCATTTCTGTCATGATCCCATCAGTTCCAGCTGCTTTACCCCCTTTCATTCTACATAATGCCTCACGCACCTCCCCAACACTCACATCCTGCTCTTCTTCACTCCTGAAAGATGTTATACCTCCCTGGCCAGTGCATGAAATTACTGCCTCCCTTCATTGACATTTAAAAGTTCCTCAAAATATTCCCACCATCTACCCAAAACAATATGTATCTTATTTAAAAATATCTTCAGCTGTACAGTAAAATGAATCTGCAAGTAATGTAAACCTAAAGCATGTACTAATTGTAGTTTTATGGAATTTCTTTAGTAAATTTTGTTTTTGTATTTTCAGAGAAACAATGGAAGATATTCAACTTGTCCCAAAAGTACAAATGCCACTATTGCGACTGCCAACTCTGTCAAGTCTGGCTGTTCCTTCTGTTGTATCAGGCTACATAAAAAACCTTTCAAGACCTCAAAAGGTTAGTTTCAGTAGATTGTTTATGGGCAGGAATTGCTGGCTTTCACAAATTTTTTTTAATGTACTTGAAACTTTGGGAAGCAAGAATCTTCTAAAATTACTGTCCATTGTAATAACATGCAACTGTTTTATATTGGTCTGTATTTTTCATAAGAAACTAAGTCTTTGTATTGATGACATCATCACCTGTGGCATGTCAGTTTGTTAACGCAATTTTTATTTTTGGTAATTTTTCTTTTTTCTTCAGTTTGCATAAAAATATTGAGTAGAAATGAAGCCATAGTACATATAAGGCAATTGTTCTAAATGCTGACAGGTAGTGTAGAGTTTAATATTCAGTTTGTGCTGATAAAAGAAGAGAGAGGTATTCTTCTTCACCTCTTAAGATGTGATGACTAGAATTGGAAATGTTATGTTGTTACATATTAAAGTAATACATTGAATCTTAAACATTGTGTAAATAAAGTGATATAAAGTAGACTCCCAGATAACACAATAATTACATACCTGTAAACTAAGTTTTGTGAAATCTGTGGTACATGACGTGAAGAACTTGTGGGAAAAATAGAGTTGGGTTACTGAGACCTGCAAATAAAACTATAGAAGATTACCTAAAACAATTTCTCTAGCCATAGATTCTGGGTGTTAGTGCTTGTAAGTCTTGACATGCATGGAGAGGTCAGGTTAGAACATAAACTATCCTCTTGGAGTTCATTTCAGTTTCTGATGAAATACTCTTTAACTTATTATCGTTTCTGCACATTTTTTGTAATTTGCAACTTAGTGTATTGCCAAATGTTCTCCCTGTTACTGTTATTAAGCACTTCCTTATTGTGCATATTTATTTTCTTATATCACTTTATGCAATTTTCATATGTAGTTATCATATCTCCTCTTTTCCTCTTGCTTGTTAATAATGTAATGGCATATCCAGCTGTTCCAGTCTTTGTAAGATTTGGTCATTACTAAACAATTTGTGGATTTATTGGCTTAGCACATGACCCTTGAACTGAAAACTAACCATAAGATATTCAAATTGTGCTCTGTGTTCAGATTGATATACAGTGGACCCCCGGTTAACGATTTTAATCCGTGCAAGAGGGCTCATCGTTATGCGAAATAATCGTTATGCGAATGAATTTTCCCCATAAGAAATAATGGAAATAAAATTAATCCGTGCAAGACGCCCAAAAGTATGAAAAAATTTTTTTTTTACCACATGAAATGTTAATTTTAATACACACAAACTGAAAAAGGCATGCACAATTAAATGACACTTACTTTTATTGAAGATCTAGTGATGATTGATGGGATGGGAGGAGGGGAGAGAGTGTGTTAGTGTTTAGAAGGGGAATCCCCTTCCATTAGGAATTGAGGTAGTAAGTCCTTTTCTGGGGTTACTTCCCTTCTTCTTTTAATGCCACTAGGGCCAGCTTCAGAGTCACTGGACTTCTTTCGCACAAGATATCTGTCCATAGTGGCCTGTACCTCTCGTTCCTTTATGACTTGCCTAAAGTGTTTCACAACATTGTCAGTGTAATAATCACCAGCACGGCTTGCAATAGCTGTGTGAGGGTGATTTTCATCCATGAAGGTTTGCACTTCAAGCCACTTAGCACAGATTTCCTTTATCTTTGTAGTAGGCAACTTCTTCAATTTCTCTCTCCCCTCCTCTGAACCAGTTTCCTCAGGTCTGGCCTCTTGCTCTTGAAGTTGATCTATCAGCTCATCAGTGGTTAGTTCTTCATTGTCCTCCTCCACCAACTCTTCCACATCCTCCCCACTAACCTCCAACCCCAAGGACTTTCCCAATGCCACAATGGATTCCTCAACTGGCACAGGATTCTCAGGGTTAGCCTCAAACCCTTCAAAATCCCTTTTGTCTACACATTCTGGCCACAGTTTCTTCCAAGCAGAGTTCAAGGTCCTCTTAGTCACTTCCTCCCAAGCCTTACCTATAAGGTTTACACAATTGAGGATATTAAAGTGATCTCTCCAAAACTCTCTTAGAGTCAGTTGAGTTTCTGAGGTCATTACAAAGCACCTTTCAAACAGAGCTTTTGTGTACAGTTTCTTGAAGTTGGAAATAACCTGCTGGTCCATGGGCTGCAGGAGAGGAGTGGTATTAGGAGGCAAAAACTTCACCTTAATGAAGCTCATGTCCCCATAAAGTCGCTCTGCCACGTCTGTAGGATGACCAGGGGCATTGTCTAACACCAGGAGGCACTTAAGTTCTAATTTCTTTTCAGTTAGGTAATTTTTCACATTGGGGGCAAATGCATGGTGTAACCAGTTATAGAAAAATTCCCTAGTGACCCATGCCTTACTGTTTGCCCTCCACAGCACACACAAATTATCCTTGAGGACATTCTTTTGCCTGAACGCTCTGGGAGTTTCAGAGTGATACACTAATAAAGGCTTCACTTTGCAATCACCAGTAGCATTGGCACACATGAGAAGAGTAAGCCTGTCTTTCATAGGCTTATGTCCTGGGAGTGCCTTTTCCTCCTGAGTAATGTAGGTCCTGCTTGGCATTTTCTTCCAGAACAGGCCTGTTTCATCACAATTAAACACTTGTTCAGGTTTCAGTCCTTCAGTTTCTATGTACTCCTTGAATTCCTACACATATTTTTCAGCCGCTTTGTGGTCCGAACTGGCAGCCTCACCATGCCTTATCACACTATGGATGCCACTACGCTTCTTAAATCTCTCAAACCAACCTTTGCTGGCCTTAAATTCACTCACATCATCACTAGTTGCAGGCATTTTTTTAATTAAATCCTCATGCAACTTCCTAGCCTTTTCACATATGATCGCTTGAGAGATGCTATCTCCTGCTATCTGTTTTTCATTTATCCACACCAATAAGAGTCTCTCAACATCTTCCATCACTTGCGATCTTTGTTTCGAAAACACAGTTGAACCTTTGGCAAGAACAGCTTCCTTGATTGTCTTTCTGGTGCCCACAATAGTAGCGATGGTTGATTGGGGTTTCTTGTACAGCTTGACTAGGTCGGCTATACGCACTCCACTTTCATACTTATCAATTATCTCTTTCTTCATCTCTATAGTAATTCTTACCCTTTGAGGTGTAGGGTTGGCACTAGAAGCTTTCTTGGGGCCCATGGTCACTTATTTTCCAGAAACAGCACCGAAAATACTGTAATAATACGAAATATTCCGAGTGTATGCTTGGATGTTACCGCGGAGGCTGGCTGGTAAACAATGGGACGGGGCGGCACATGTGAGGCTGGCTGAGGGCACATTGGACGCGTCTCGGACGAAAATCGGTAAGCGGGTTTTTAATCGGTATGCGCGGCAAAAATTTTGCGATAAAAGTAATCGTTATGCGGAAAAATCGCTATGTGATGCCATCGTTATGCGGGGGTCCACTGTACTGTATTGAACACAAAATAAACACATATCTGAAACAAATTTATTTTGTATTATGGTTTTTAGTTTCATGGAACATAACCCCATGTATTTGTAGGGATGACCGTATATTTCGTAACTCTGTTAATTTCATTTTGTTGAACATATTTCACCTTTCATATTTTAGTCCTCTTTAGTCCCGTTGATACCAGTGATGGGCTGTTGACCCAAGCGAGGAAACCTATCCACCCATTCCTTAGATTGAACTTGATTGTCTCTATTTTACGATGCTCTGTATGACTTATGGGTCTAGCATTGCCTCCTGATTATAATAATAATTTATATGTTTTTACTTTACAAGCCCCATATTAGTGCTGCATAATAAATTCTAAGTTTAGTCTAATATGCATTATAACCAGCATTTCCTTTTTTTTTGAGCATCTCTTCATTCATATACAGTATCATTCTGCATTTAAAAGTATTGCATCTTGAGGTTTGTTAAAAATTGCATAAAATTTATTATTGTATATATTGTGCAGTACAGTATGTAGTTTCTAGTTATAGTCTGTTGAATTGTGACAGTCCATAAGTACTGGAGATATTTCCACTATGCAGAAATCAACTTTTGACAGTAGATACAAATAGTTTTAAAATACTGAAGTATTAAGTGAGAAAAAACAATTTTGCACACAGAATATTAACTAAAATATCATTGAATAGACAATTTATTTTTTATTTTAAAATGCAAATTATGTTTCAGATTGTTATTATAAGCGTAGGAACTGGTTTAGCATTGATAGGACTCGTTGCTCGATACCTGCGTCGTCGCCGCCGACGTGCACCAAGGAAATCTGCACTGACAAAGCATGATGACTCTGGTCGAAGCACTCGCAAAGTAAAGCCCATCACAATACGTAGCCCTTCGGGTGGTGAGTTTAAATAATTATTGATAAATAAGTTATTTGTCTTGTAAACCGACTGCCTAAGCATTTGGAGGAAACTCTAGCATGTTGCATTGTGGGTTGCTGGAAGATTTTGTGTATTTATATGTATTTTAAAAATAGTACTATGTAGAATGAATATTGGAATGTTCTCAGTTAAGATTCACTTCCAGAGTGAGTATGGAGTGGAATTGGGAAAAGGATTCTATTAGCAATGAGATGCTACTGCATCTGAGCAATGTTGAATGTTCTGCACTAGAGACTTAATGTTCCAACAAATTTAAGAGTGTTTCTTTTTTTTATTTTCTGTTTTATAATATTCAATGGAAGCCTGAATAAAACTAAAGTAAACTATAGGCACTATAAGCTGAACAAATTATTATGTACTAGTAGGTAGTAGGTTGGTAGACAGCAACCACCCAGGGAAGTACTACCGTCCTGCCAAGTGAATGTAAAACAAAAGCCTGTAATTGTTTTACATGATGGTAGGATTGCTGGTGTCTTTTGTCTGTCTCATAAATATGCAAGATTACAAGTATGTCTTGCTACTTCTACTTAAACTTAGGTCACACTGCACATACATGTACACGTTTATTTATACACACTCATCTGAGTTTTCTTTGATTTTATCTTAATAGTTCTTGGTCTTATTACTTTTCCTTTTATATCCATGGGGAAGTGGAATAAGAATCTTTCCTCCGTAACCCATGCGTGTTGTAAAAGTCAACTAAAATGCCGGGAACAATGGGCTAGTAACCTCTTTTCCTGTAAAGATTACTAAAAAGAATAAGAAGAAGAAAATTGTCAAGTGGGAAGTCTGAATGTGCATAGATGTTGTGCAAATGATAAGAAAGAGAAGAACCTGGATGTCCTGGCTTTAAGTGAAACAAAGCTGAAGGGGATGGGAGATTTTCAGTGGAGAGGAATAAACGGGATTAGGTCAGGGGTTTCAAACAGAGTTAGAGATAAAGAAGGAGTAGCAATAATGTTGAAGGATAAGCTATAACAGGAAAAGAGGGACTATAAATGTATTAATTCAAGGATTATGTGGAGTAAAATAAAGGTTGGATGTGAAAAGTGGGTTATAGTAAGTGTATATGCACCTGGAGAAGAGAGAAGTGTAGAGGAGAGAGAGAGATTTTGGGAAATGTTGAGTGAATGCATGGGGAGTTTTGAACCAAGTGTGAGAGTACTTGTGGTTGGGGATTTCAATGCTAAAGTGGGTAAAAATGTTGTGGAGAGAGTAGTAGGTTAATTTGGGGTGCCAGGGGTGTATATGTAAATGGGGAGCCTTTAATTGAGCTATGTGTAGAAAGAGATTTGGTAATAAGTAATACATATTTTATGAAAAAGAGGATAAATAAATATACAAGGTGTGATGTAGCACATACTGAAAGTAGTTTGTTAGATTATGTATTGGTGGATAAAAGGTTAATGGGTAGGCTCCAGGATGTACATGTTTATAGAGGGGCAACTGATATATCAGATCATTATTTAGTTGTAGCTACAGTTAGAGTAAGAGGTAGATGGGACAAGAGGAAGGTGGCAACAACAAGTAGGAGGGAAGTAAAAGTGTATAAACTAAGGGAGGAGGAAGTTTGGGTGAGATATAAGCGACTATTGGCAGAAAGGTGGGCTAGTGCAAAGATGAGTAGTGGGGGGGTTGAAGAGGGTTGGACGAGCTTTAAAAATGCAGTATTAGAATGTGGGGCAGAAGTTTGTGGTTATAGGAGGATGGGTGCAGGAGGAAAGAGGAGTGATTGGTGGAATGATGAAGCAAAGGGTGTGATAAAAAAGAAAAAGGTAGCTTATGAGAGGTTTTTACAAAGCAGAAGTGTTATAAGAAGAGCAGAGTATATGGAGAGTAAAAGAAAGGTGAAGAGAGTGGTGAGAGAGTGCAAAAGGAGAGCAGATGATAGAGTGGGAGAGGCACTGTCAAGAAATTTTAATGAAAATAAGAAAAAAATTTTGAGTGAGTTAAACAAGTTAAGAAAGCCTAGGGAATGTATGGATTTGTCAGTTAAAAACAGAGTAGGGGAGTTAGTAGATGGGGAGAGGGAGGTATTAGGTAGATGGCGAGAATATTTTGAGGAACTTTTAAATGTTGAGGAAGAAAGGGAGGCAGTAATTTCATGCACTGGCCAGGGAGGTATACCATCTTTTAGGAGTGAAGAAGAGCAGAATGTAAGTGTGGGGGAGGTACGTGAGGCATTACGTAAAATGAAAGGGGGTAAAGCAGCTGGAACTGATGGGATCATGACAGAAATGTTAAAAGCAGGGGGGGATATAGTGTTGGAGTGGTTGGTACTTCTGTTTAATAAATGTATGAAAGAGGGGAAGGTACCTAGGGATTGGCGGAGAGCATGTACAGTCCCTTTATATAAAGGGAAGGGGGACAAAAGAGATTGTAAAAATTATAGAGGAATAAGTTTATTGAGTATACCAGGAAAAGTGTACGGTAGGGTTATTATTGAAAGAATTAGAGGCAAGACAGAATGTAGGATTGCGGATGAGCAAGGAGGTTTCAGAGTGGGTAGGGGATGTGTAGATCAAGTGTTTACATAGAAGCATATATGTGAACAGTATTTAGATAAAGGTAGGGAAGTTTTTATTGCATTTATGGTTTTAGAAAAAGCATATGATAGAGTGGATAGGGGGGGGAGCAATGTGGCAGATGTTGCAAGTATGTGGAATAGGTGGTAAGTTACTAAATGCTGTAAAGAGTTTTTATGAGGATAGAAGAGAGGGACACTATTATTTTTATCACACTGGCCGATTCCCACCAAGGCAGGGTGGCCCGAAAAAGAAAAACTTTCACCATCATTCACTCCATCACTGTCTTGCCAGAAGGGTGCTTTACACTACAGTTTTTAAACTGCAGCATTAACACGCCTCCTTCAGAGTGCAGGCACTGTACTTCCCATCTCCAGGACTCAAGTCCAGCCTGCCGGTTTCCCTGAACCCCTTCATAAATGTTACTTTGCTCACTCTCCAACAGCACGTCAAGTATTAAAAACCATTTGTCTCCATTCACTCCTATCAAACACGCTCACGCATGCCTGCTGGAAGTCCAAGCCCCTCGCACACAAAACCTCCTTTACCCCCTCCCTCCAACCTTTCCTTGGCCGACCCCTACCCCGCCTTCCTTCCACTACAGACTGATACACTCTTGAAGGGAGACTACTTCCCGGTAAAAATAGGTCTTAGACAGGGATATGTAATGTCACCATGGTTGTTTAATATATTTATAGATGGGGTTGTAAAAGAAGTAAATGCTAGGGTGTTTGGGAGAGGGGTGGGATTAAATTATGGGGAATCAAATACAAAATGGGAGTTGACACAGTTACTTTTTGCTGATGATACTGTGCTTATGGGAGATTCTAAAGAAAAATTTCAAAGGTTAGTGGATGAGTTTGGGAGTGTGTGTAAAGGTAGAAAGTTGGAAGTGAACATAGAAAAGAGTAAGGTGATGAGGGTATCAAATGATTTAGATAAAGAAAAATTGGATATCAAATTGGGGAGGAGGAGTATGGAAGAAGTGAATGTTTTCAGATACAGTGGACCCCCGGTTAACGATATTTTTTCACTCCAGAAGTATGTTCAGGTGCCAGTACTGGCCGAATTTGTTCCCATAAGGAATATTGTGAAGTAGATTAGTCCATTTCAGACCCCCAAACATACACGTACAAACGCACTTACATAAATACACTTACATAATTGGTCGCATTCGGAGGTGATCGTTATGCGGGGGTGGGTGGATTTATGAAGGGTGAGGTTAATCATAGAATTGATGAAGGAAAAAAGGTGAGTGATGCGTTGAGGTATATGTGGAGTCAAAAAACGTTATCTATGGAGGCAAAGAAGGGAATGTATGAAAGTATAGTAGTACCAACACTCTTATATGGGTGTGAAGCTTGGGTTGTGAATGCAGCAGCGAGGAGGCGGTTGGAGGCAGTGGAGATGTCCTGTTTAAGGGTAATGTGTGGTGAAAATATTATGCAGAAAATTCGGAGTGTGGAAATTAGAAGGTGTGGAGTTAATAAAAGTATTAGTCAGAGGATTGAAGAGGGGTTGTTGAGGTGGTTTGGTCATTTAGAGAGAATGGATCAAAGTAGAATGACATGGAGAGCATTTAAATCTGTAGGAGAAGGAAGGCGGGGTAGGGGTCGTCCTCGAAAAGGTTGGAAGGAAGGGGTAAGGGAGGTTTTGTGGGTGAGGGGCTTGGACTTCCAGCAGGCGTGCATGAGCGTGTTCAATAGGAGTGAATGGAGACGAATGGTATTTGGGACCTGACGATCTGTTGGAGTGTGAGCAGGGTAATATTTAGTGAAGGGATTCAGGGAAACCGGTTATTGTTATATAGCCGGACTTGAGTCATGGAAATGGGAAGTACAATGCCTGCACTCTAAATGAGGGGTTTTTTGATATTAGCAGTTTGGAGGGATATGTTGTGTATCTTTATACGTATATGCTTTTAAACTGTTGTGTTCTGAGCACCTCTGCAAAAACAGTGATTATGTGTGAGTGAGGTGAAAGTGTTGAATGATGATGAAAGTATTTTCTTTTTGGGGATTTTCTTTCTTTTTGGGTCACACTGCCTCGGTGGGAGACGGCCGACTTGTTGAAAAAAATATATATATATATATTTATTTTGGTAAATAACATTGATATTATAATTGCTGTAATATGTGCAGTTGTGCACTCATAACTCAGCTGCAACACTATAAAATGGTCTGGCAAGCCTGTACAGCATCGTGGTATTCTCTTGATATAACGGAGTAATAGTGAGGGCTGGTGGCTGGTAATGGTGATTGTAGTGGATAAATTTGCAGGCCCAAGAGATTTTGTCCCATATTATTATAATCAAAAAGAACCATATTTCCAAAGTCTGTTAAAGTGAGGGCTTACTGTATACAATATATATTCCCTCCAGAGGGTTATTTTGATGCTGGTGAAGAGCTTTTGATTCAAGGAACTGAATTACTTCTTGTTTTTTCCCCAAGTGCTGTATGACTTAACAGGTTCAGCACTTTCCTGTAATTATAATAATACACAGTCTTGTCAAATCCAAGGGATTAAATTTCTTTTATTGCAACAGTCTTAATTAATGTGAAAAACACTAAGTCAGTTCAATTTTTTTTCCAGAAATTCATAGTATTGGTGGTAATATATCACCTGGATTCCATCGTTCTGTTCATCGTCAAAGCTTCACCTCGGCCAGCAGTGATCGGACGAGTGTAGCCTCTGTGCTGACCACACAGGCTGGTGATGCTGGCACTCTGACACCTCAGCAGTACGGAGTTATGGGTAAGTACTGGTAAGAAAAAGATTTGAGGATTAGTGTTTTCATGCATGGATGCATGATTTAATAAGAATTATATTAGCACTATTTTTTCTCAAAAAAATGAATTCCTGCTAATTTGTTTTTCTTATACGAGTACAATTTGGTATGTTGTAAAATTGAAAACCTCTCACTTCATGCCCTTTTCATGTGTTTTCTTCAAAAAGGGATGCTTTTATGCTGAAGGGGTCTTGATCCAGGAAATTGAAGCTACCCTTCCCTCTTTCTTGAATCAAACCAGATTGCCTTTTTTTCCCCAGGTGCAGTATATAATTATAATCATGGGGAAGCGCTAAACCCATAGGATTATACAGTGTCTGTGGGGGGGAGAGGGGAGGGATGGAAGGTATTCAGGCTTAATTCAAGGAACTGGAGCACAGATCCAATTCCCTAGATCAAGAGCCCCTTCACCAGCATCAAGGAACCTCCCTTGAGGGGCAGGTGTAATATAACCCTTACAGGTTTAGCACTCTCTTATGACACTAATCTATTCATGTTCATTTCACTGTGGCATATTTATCTTTATTGTACATATAACAGTGTACTGTGAATGGAGACGAATGATACTTGGGACCTGACGATCTGTTGGAGTGTGAGCAGGGTAATATTTAGTGAAGGGATTCAGGGAAACCGGTTATTTTCATATAGTCGGACTTGAGTCCTGGAAATGGGAAGTACAATGCCTGCACTTTAAAGGAGGGGTTTGGGATATTGGGAGTTTGGAGGGATATGTTGTGTATCTTTATACGTATATGCTTCTAAACTGTTGTATTCTGAGCACCTCTGCAAAAGCAGTGATAATGTGAGTGTGGTGAAAGTGTTGAATGATGATGAAAGTATTTTCTTTTTGGGGATTTTCTTTCTTTTTTGGGTCACCCTGCCTCGGTGGGAGACGACCGACTTGTTGAAAAAAAAAAAAAAAAAAACAGTGTACTGCTAACAGTGCACAGTTTGGCTCCCAGTCTTGCTTGCTGAAGTTTTTACCACATCAGTACTTTCAAACTGAAGTACAATAATTCTGAGGAGGGATTATTGTGTACTAATTTTAGGCCAGTACCAGTAAAATTAGCCAATACCAGTATTCAACTCTAGACCAGTACTAAAAACATCAAAACCATCTGATACCACTAATACTGATCCCAAATTCATTCAGTAGCTGTCTCGCAGGTAGTGCACAGGATTCATAATTCAAATGGCCCTCAGAACCTGAACTAGAGTATCACCTCTCCTCTTTCACTTAATTTTTTTTTCAAACTGCCAGCTGTATCCCACTGAGGCAGGGTAACTCGAAAAAAGAAGAAAATTATAAAGTGTATCTCTTTTTGCATTTAGTAATTTTTTTCTTTCTTTCAACACACCGGCCATATCCCACCGAGGCAGGGTGGCCCAAAAGGAAAAACGAAAGTTTCCCCTTTTACATTTAGTAACACATATAGGAGAAGGGGTTACTAGCCCCTTGGTCCTGGCATTTTAGTCGCCTCTTACAACACACGTGGCTTACGGAGGAAGAATTCTGTTCCACTTCCCCATGGAGGTAAGAGGAAATAAACAAGAATAAGAACTAGAAAGAAAATAGAAGAAAACCCAGAGGGGTGTGTATATATATGCTTGTACATGTATGTGTAGTGTGACCTAAGTGTAAGTAGAAGTAGCAAGAAGTACCTGAAATCTTGCATGTGTATGAGACAGATAAAATAAAACACCAGCAATCCTACCATCGTGTAAAACAATTACAGGCTTCCGTTTTACACTCACTTGGCTGGGCGGTAGTACCTCCCTGGGCGGTTGCTGTCTACCAACCTACTACCTAGATTAAGTAATTTATGCACTGGAAAGGGTTACTAGCCCTCTGCTTCCAGCATTTTAGTCACCTATTACGACACTCATGGTTTATGGAGGAAGGATTCTTTCCACTTCTCCATGGATTAATTGTATTTCATTCACTTAATTTAAAAAGAATTAATACTATAAAATTTTGGAAGTGGGTCAGTGCAGTCATTTCACAACTGGAAGATCCTGTTTTTTTTTTATCTTGGGTTCAGGAAGTTTTTAATTTTTTTTGTGTTAGATGTAAGTACATATTGTTAGTTTATGAATAAACTAAGTTTTTCCAAATGTTTGTGATTAGTTTTTAATTGGGAGGGAAGGTTTTTATAGTTTGTGATCATGTGGAAAGTGATGCCAAGAACCTGTGAATGATTTCACTGCAGAAAGCATTTAATGGCCTTTCAGTCCTAGTGCTGGATAAATTTTGTAATTTCTACCTTCCTGGAAAGAACAAGATGTATGAACAAAGTCTTCTTAAACTTAATGTCCCTGGTCACTTAGCAGTAAATTATTGTCTGGGTGGTGGTTATTGCTTAACTAGGGAAATCTCAGTAAGCCTTTTGCTTCTGATCATTGGCACTGATAAGCTACATAGTGTTACCATACAAGTTTCAACTTTCGTATCAGTTTTGCTTCAGCATAGATAAATGGGACATTGGGAAAAGCCCTCTAAAAATGCCAGAGACATTTTTTTGTCACAAGCTGGTAACAAGTGGTTTTAGGATTATTTGGGTAACCTAGATTCAATTCTTGTTAACAGAAAATATTCTAAAATGCCTTAAATTGTCAGTTATTACACTGCATCATAACAAGCAAAATTTAACAACAAAATTACACCTGTACACTGAAAATTTTGTTAAGTGGCAAAATTTTTAGTCAATCATTCACATGTGAAGATATAGTAGAGTGCTAAGTTGAGAGATATCATCTTCACCCTTTACCCACTTCCTCTCTTCTCATACATCCATAAATACTTATAGTTTACATATATTTACTTGGCGTTTTGCTTTGGAAATTTTTAGGATGTATTGCTTTCATTTCAGTACGATTGTGAAAATATATTATCTGTGTACATTATTGTTTTCTCACCCAGTTAGGTACTACTGTCCTGCCAAATGAGTGTGAAATGGAAGCTTGTAATTCTTTTACATGATGGTAAGATTGCTGGTGTCTTTTATCTGTCTCAGAAACATGCAAGATTTCAGGTATGTCTTGCAACTTCTACTTACACTTTGGTCACACTACACATGCATGTACAAGCATATATATACACACATCCCTCTGGGTTTTCTTCTATTTTCATACTAGTTCTTGTTCTTGTTTATTTCCTCATATCTCCAGGGGAAAGTGGAATAGAATTCTTCCTCCGTAAGCCATGCATGTTGTAAGAGGCGACTAAAATGCCGGGAACAAAGGGCTAGTAACCCCTTCTCCTGTATACATTACTAAAGTTAAAAAGAGAAACTTTTGTTTTTTCGTTTTGGGCCACCCTGCCTCAGTGGGATATGGCCAGTTTGTTGAAAGAAAGAAGAAAAATTGTTTTACACAATGGTAGGATTGCTGGTGTCTTCTTTCTGTCTCATAAACACACAAAATAACAGGTACATCTTGCTACTTCTACTTGTAATTAGGTCATATTCCACAGGTGTGTACACTTATATTTATACACACCAATCTGAGTTTTCTTCTATTTTCTTAATGGTTCTTGTTCTTATTCATTCCTGTTCATCTCCATGGGGAAGTAGAGAAGAATCTTCCCTCCACAAGCCATGTGCTTTGTAAGAGGCAACTAAAATGCTGAAAGCAAGGGGCTAGTAACCCCTTGTCCTGTATAAATTACTAACTGTAAAGAGAAGAAAGGCTTTGTGAGGTTTTCTTCTTTTTCAAGTCACCCTGCCTCAGTGGGAGATGACTGGTATGTTGAGAAATAAAAAAAATCATTGGTTGCTGCAGGTTTTGTGTGATTTTTATAAGCTGTGCAAGGTCAGAGCGATTAGTTAGCCTTTCGTCCATATCTGGACATAGTAACATTTACGACCAAATACTTTTTGATTGACTCAGCACTAGCAGAAAATACCTGAGAAACATGAACTTGAATGGTGCATTCATCCCTCCTAATGATCCTGCCTGAAAGTTTTGCTCGATTCACTGGTGACACCATTAAGGTCATTGTTCACTTCACTGCTGACACCATTGATGTCAGAAATGAAGCTTCTCATTCCCACTTCTGCTGCGGAAGGAAAGGATGAAAATCTGAACTTCACTTGGTTCAAGAAATTTGAGGATAAGCCACTGTGTGCTAAATATGACTTCGTTCACATAGTTTTTGTGAGATATAGGGATGATTCCATTAAGACTGTAATGCACCAAAGGACCAAAACAACTTGGCCAGTTGACTGCATTATTGAAATTTGTGACATACCCCTAGCAGTGAGGTAGACAAACTTCACAGCCTTATCAGAGAACAAGGCTTTTGTTTCTGTCCATATAAATTGTAAACCAGTCTTATTCCTAGAAGACTTGTTGATGGTAGATTTATAGACCTGTGTAAAGTTCAGAGTAACAGTTATTATAATCATGGGGAGTGCTAAACCCATAGGATTATACAGTGCATGTGGGGGGAGAGGGTGGATCCAATTCCCTAGATCAAGAGCCCTACACCAGCATCCAGGAACCTCCTTTGAGGGGCAGAGTAACAGTTGAGGTACTGAGAACACAAACAACGAAGTTGCCAAATGTCACTTTTGAGAAGATCACCTACAAACATTTGCAATAAATCTTGGTAACCAACCATAGAGCTTTGATCAAACTAGTCTCATTTCAAAGACACGAACATTTTTATATGGAACACATTTTTTGCTCACTGGCAAGTGGTTCTATTTTCTTTTCAGCACCTCAGTTAATCTTTGTCCTTGGACATGCTGGAAGTCACCCAGAAAAAAAAAAAATACACCTGGCTGGTTCTCCTTGCTTTACACAGTAATGCTGACACCATTAGTGTCAGGGCCAGACATTCTTCTACTGTTCATTGCACAAAAAATAATTACTGGAGACAGTGAAAGATGGGAAGTAGTAGCTTGAGATGATAAATCTTTGATAGGATTTCTTCAGTGTTGATGAATCTAAAGTAAATGTCTGAGGATAGAAACTTACTTTATTCTGGAGACAGGTGAGGATAAGTAGTTTGGAGATGGCCTTGCAGTTGAAGTAGGTCATGCTAATAGATTAGGCAAGCATTAGAATTAGTTTTGGCATACAAAACCAACAAGTAGATGAATAAGACAAATGTGCAACACTTTGTTGTAGCAAAATAGAATGGCTAGGAGGGTATAGGGTATATAGGCATACTTTGCTAATATGGTTCTTTGTTTTAGAGTGTTTTGCTAATGCAACACTTTTCAGTTATTTTCATGTTTGTTATTTTCGGCAGTGACATGCACATCAGCTGACTGGTACCATTTTTTTATTTATTATTGTTTACTTTTGCATTTTTTTTTAAACCTAGTGCTGTTGCACACTTAATAAATAAAAGTGTAAACATGTTTTTAGGTTTTTATATGTACTGGTAAGTGAAAAAAAGGCTGTTATTTGCTTTACAGCAGTGGTCCGGAACCTAATCCGCAGTCTTAGCAAGGTATGCCTATATATCCAGGGTGAAATTAAGACACATGTGCAACATCTGGGTATCTTTATTGTAGACGTTTCGCCATCCAGTGGCTTTATCAATACAAATTCCAGGACATAACTTGAAGACAGTAGGACTATATACAGAAGAAGAGGTAATCAAGTTATGTCCTGGAATTTGTATTGATAAAGCCACTGGATGGCAAAACGTCTACAATAAAGATACCCAGATGTTGCACATGTGTCTTAATTTCATCTTGTCGGTATTATATACCATTCTTGCACATATCCAGGGTGGAGGGAAAGAAGGGTAGGAGTTGTCTTAAGAAGGGTTAGCCGCAGTGGTTCCCAAACTGGGGGTAAATTACCCCCTGGGGGTAATTTAACCATTTTTGGGGGGTAATGGAGGGGTGACAAAAAAAGTTATGAATTCTGAAAATCAAGAAAACAATGCAGTACCCGGTATGAGGATTATTGTTAACTTTGTCTTAGTATATAAAGTTGTAAAGTTAACCTATTATAAGTAAGTAATAAAGTTAAACCAAATAACAATAAACATCAAAAACTAATATACAGTATTAGAAAAGAAGAAATATATAGCTAAGTGTGTGGAAACCCAAAAGTATTTTGACAAGTATGCTTCAGGACAAAAGTCACTCAGTAGCCCAGATCGACCTGTCCAGTACGCGTCACTCACTTCCTGAGGCTGCCTCTATTTCACACTGTCAGTTTATCTGTGAGCAACAGCCGAGGTAGACATAAGCTGGTATGTATGTGTACTGCCCTGTGCAGTATATAGTTAGTATTTACCCACTGTTACTGTGAATTTGTAGCTATTATTAATTTTATATATAATGTATGTGTGGTTCTTACGTTTTCAATGGTTTTGCTAGGATTAGCAGAGTATGCGAGGCTGTATACGTTCACGTTTAGCCATATATATCAATAATAACAACATTTTGTGAAAGGGGTAACATGCTTTATGTGGCATGTTAAATTGGGTAACAAGCTGAAAAAGTTTGGGAACCACTGGACCGTTAGAGAGAGGGGTAAAAGAGGTTTTTGAGTATTAGAGGCTTGAGCATTCAACATGTTTGTGTGTGTGTTTGATCGGAGTGAGTGGAGACAAGTAGCTTTTATGATCCAGTGTGCTGTTGGAGCATGATCAAGGTGAAGCTTAATAAAGGGATTCAGGGCAAACCAGTTAACTGGACTTAAGCTATAAAGGAGGGGTGAGGATGTTTGCAGTTCAGAGGACCATCTGAACTGTGATGTCAGTTTATTCTGGCAAGATGGCAATTCAGTGAATGACAGTGAATGTTTTCCCCCTTATTTTTTATCATCCTACCTTCGTAGGAGATGACTGGTGCGTTAAAAAATATATCTTGGCAAGCACTTAATTGTTTTATCCCAAGTTAATTTATGTAAAATTAGGTTGCATAAACCTTTGATAATATGTATTAACCACAAATCCCTCCCGTGAAAATTTCTTGATTTCAGCAAGGGCTCTTGACCAAAGATCTGGGCCTGTCATACTGATAGTATTCACAGATGAGGGATAGTAGGTCATCGACACAATTATTCCATAAGACTTATGCACAGTTAACTCTGGTATGCTGACATCAGTTAAGTGGCTTTCATGCACCTTTTTCTCCTTAGTCTCTCTCTTACCTCATTTCCTCTGTCTGTCTCTCCTCCCTATCCCCCATTCTCTCTCTCTGCCCCAGTTCCATTCTCTCCCTGCCCTCATTCCTTTTTCTCTTCTTGCCTCCTTCCTTATTCTATCTCTCAAATTCGATAGGAATCCTATAATTGTAGCAGAAATTACATGATTAGATTTTTAATATACAGTAGATTATTTTTACCAAACTGTCCGCCTCCCACTGAGGTAGAGTGAAGCAGAAAAAAGGAAACACATTCATCATACATTCAGTTGCTGTCTTACCAGAGGTGCACTGTTATCAGAGTTCAGATATTTAGTGGGATCGAGTCCTGCTGACTGCGACCTTTCTCTGTGCATACCCACCTGTTTCTTGTGGTGCATTGATATAAAAATCACTTGTGAAGTCAGAACATACAGGAGAAGATAGAAATAGCTTGAATGAATGCTTGAGGCTCACTGATGTGCCCAGGCTGGGAAGAAACATGGCATGTGAACCAGGCTTCCCAGCTTTTGGGGCATTTGTGGCTGAGTGGACAAGAATGCTGCCTGGTAATCTTGTCCGTCTCAGTAGCAGTATCGAGTCCTGCTGACTGCAATCTTTCTCTGTATATACCCGCTTGTTTCTGCATAGTGCATTGATATAAAAATTGCTTGTGAGGTCAGAACATACAGGTGAGATTGAAATAACTTGAATCTATGCTTGAGGTTCTCTGACATGCCCGGGCTGGGAAAGAAACATTACATGTGAACCAGGCTGCCCAGCTTTTGAGGCATTTGTGGCTGAGTAGATAAGAGTGCTGCCTGGGAATCTCGTCCATCTCAGTAGCAGTATTGAGTCCTGCTGACTGCACTCTTTCTCTGTATATACTCGCCTCACCATCGTCAAGGAACCTTGATGCTGGTGAGGGGCTCTTGATCTAGGGAATTGGATCTGTGCTCCAGTTCCCTAAATTAATAATAATAATAATAATAATAATGAGCGAGCTTCAGTTCCCAAAATTAATAATAATAATTATTATTATAATAATACCTAATAATAATGAGGAGCTTTAGAATGCCACCAGCTGGCGCACTGCACTGTTTATCTCGCTGTGGAAGCATTTCTCTCGTATTTGCTTGCATTTTGCCAAATTTCTTTTTTCCAACTATGGGTCCTAAGTGCAAAGGGCAGTGCTGAGAAGTAAAAGATGATATCCATGTAATTAAAGCATGAAATCATAGATAAACAAGCGAGGTGGGTTGAGGGGGAAGTGGGGGAAGCTCACTCGTAAGTCAGATGTTGGCTCGTAACTCGGAGCAAAAAATCGACTGAGTGACAGCTCATATCGAAAAACGTATGTTGGGACACTCATACACCCGTTTGGTGTACTAGCCTCCACAAGCAGTATTTTATATTATTGTAACCACGAACGCATGGTCCCATGAGTTAGAGCATCGTGTGTGATATTCGCTCACCATGAGGCGGGCCAAAATGACATGGGTTCGAATCCTCGGCTAGTCGGAGTGTCGTTATTGATTCAATACCACTCATTCATGGTTACAATAATATAAAATACTGCTCGTGGAGGCTAGTTCACCAAATGGGGAGTAGAATGAAATTAGCTCAGAGGCACCCACACCACTGTATGTTCTCGGATTATGGTAAAACACCTAGCTCTGCTGGTTGCGTGATTCTTGTAGGATTGCGTGGTCCCGTGGGTTTGAGCATCATGTGTGATTTTCGCTTACCATGAGGCAGGCCAAAACGACATGGGTTTGAATCCTCAGCTAGTTGCAGTGTTGTTATTGATTCAATACCACTCATTCGTGGTTACAGTAATATAAAATACTGCTCGTGGAGGCTAGTACACCAAACGGGGAGTAGAATGAAATTAGCTGAGAGGCACCCACACCACCGTATGCCCTCAGATCATGGTAAAACACCTAGCTCTGCTGGGTGCATGATTCTTGTAGGATTCATGGTCCCATGGGCTAAAGCGTCATGTGTGATTTTCGCTCACTATGAGGCAGGCCAAAACGACAAGGGTTTGAATCCTCGGCTAGTCGCAGTGTTGTTATTGATTCAATACCGCTCGTTCGTAGTTACAGTAATATATATATGTATATATATATATATATATATATATATATATATATATATATTATATATATATATATATATATATATATATATATATATATATATACAGTTTTTACTATATATATATATATATATTATATATATATTATTTATATATATATATATATTATATATATTATATATATATATATATTATGTATATATATATATATTATATATATTATATATATATATATATATTATGTATATATATATATATATTATATATATGTATATATATATATATATATATATATATATATATATATATATATATATATATATATATATATATATATATATATATATATATTATATATATATATATATATATATATATATATATATTGCCATTGCATCAAACGAGTTGATAAGACAAATTCTTCCTGACACCCTCAGTGACTCAGCAGGAATAGAAGACCCTAGCTATGCCAGTGCCATCACCGAATGGGAGACTCTTGCTGCTCCAGCACCAAACCCTAGTGCAGCACTGGCTCACAAACAGTCAAGCTGGGATGGCCCAATTGCTGAAAAGGTGCTTGCCAACATGCTCAGGGCTGCAACATCAGATAGGGATTTTGCCCGTCTCCAGGCTGTGAGTGCACCTCACTCCGGGGACTTCCTCCAAACAGTTCCCATATCGGCAATGGGAACGCAGCTCGACCCTAAGACCCTCCGTATTGCAGTGGCTCTGCGCCTTGCTGCCCCAATTCACACAGAATATATGTGTATTTGCGGCGAAGTGCAAGCAGACCAATACGGTCTACATGGTCTTAACTGTTCCAAAACCAAGGGCTGGCATGCAAGACACAATGAGGTCAACGACATCATTAAGAGAACCCTTGCTACAGCTGGATGCCCTGCCGAGAGGGAGCCACGATCACTTGCAGCAAACAATACCCACAACCCAGCAAACCGCCCCGACGGGATCACCATCTATCCTTGGAAGAATGGCAAGCTCTTAGCATGGGACTATACCTGTGTGTCCACACTGGCTGACACCTATATCCATCACAGTGTGGGGCGACAGGGAGGAGCTGCTGACCACAGGGAGGAGTACAAGATCAGCAAGTACAGGGACATTAGCCAACAGTATCAATTTGTCCCAGTGGGATCAGAGACCTTGGGATCATGGGGAAAAAATGCCACACGTTTCCTTAAAGAATTGGGTTCCAGACTCATCGACACCACCAGGGACCCAAGGGCAGCCACTTTCATGTTCCAGCGCCTCAGCGTCGCCATCCAGAGGGGAAATGCTTGCTGCATACTTGGCTCACGTCCAGCCTCGGAGGAGCTGGAGGAAATTCATGATCTTTGATACATTGTGCCATTGTATTCATGTTTGTTTTTTTTCTGTAAATGTATTTTGTTTATTAATAAATGTTCACTCTGTCACTCTGTCTGACTTTTTTGGGTTATCCTAGGTTCTCTACACATATGCTGCTATGTATGATAATTCTATGTAACTGTATTGTGTATACCTGAATAAATTTACTTACTTACTTACTTACACATAGAATAAAAAATATATAGGGGGTGGTAGGAGAAGAAAATATTCAAACAGCTCCGGGGAGAACCTTGAGTTTTCCCTGAGGTACGTTTATTGTCTTCTCTGAGGATGAGGGTCCCCATTCCAGCTATAGAGGCGGTACTTCTCTCTCTCTCTCTCTCTCTCTCTCTCTCTCTCTCTCTCTCTCTATATATATATATATATATATATATATATATATATATATATATATATATATTATTCTGTATTTATTAAAATGCAAACTCTGCGAGCAATTTCTTTTCTATTTGCAAGGGCGAGACCGTCAATGTTAACATGGTGAGACGTATAGTTATGTGGATAATTTCCATGGTGATACCAGCCAGGGCCTGGCTCGCCGGGCTTACACATTTTACCAAAAGTTCATTCACATTTTTTCCGCTAATGAGATGGAAATCTGCTGAGGGTGGAGGGCGAGATGGTGGTTGTGGTGGCGGTGGTAGGACAGTTGTAATGGGCACCATGGTGGGAGGGGGGTGTAAATGGGTGTTGGGGTAGGGTGGTGGGAGCATTGAGTAACGGACTCCCGATTGAAAGGTTGGTTATGGATGCGAGAGGAATTAATTGTGATGACTGCATCTAACTACTTGAGTGTTAGCAAGTCGACAGCAGTTGTGTGTAAACGAAATTAACAGTGGTGCAAGCACTGGTGGAAATGGTTGAGTGTGTAATATTTACAGTAATTGTTAGTAGCAGGTGGGTAATGCCTCTTGTCATTATAACCGTTAGTTTTTTTTTTTTTTTTTTTTTTACGAAATTCTCAGCGTCACTTTCTTAATAATTTCAGTAACTCTGCAAATACTTTGTTATTTATTTTAACTTAGGTTTATGAGAATAAAAACACATGTACAGTCAGACGTTTATATGTTATGTGCTGAGCGTAAATAGACAACGCTTGAATCTGCGCCGGTATTATTCATTGTGGATATGATAATGGTATACAGTGGCGACAGGTTGATTAGTAAGTCACATGTGCGACAAGCGGTATATCTTGATGATAATGAGGAGCTCTCGATGTAGGGAAGTGGAGCCACCATTGGATGTGTAATCTGATTTCTTCCCATTTCCGAGGCGTTGTATGACGCTCCGTGACGGAATAAGTCTCTCACTGACGTAACTTCTGTAGAAGTTAAATCAGCAAAATCCATAGATGAGTTTACAAAGGTCAGGACAATCTAGTTGTGATTTAACTGTGACTGGTTTTGAGAGATTTCCTACCAAGCCAGGATTTCATCATGATTGCTTGATCAACCAGACTGTTGCTGTTTGGCAGCCCACTGACCTCCACATTCATCATAGCCTGATTAATCTGACATTCCGAGGCGGTAGTGATCCATTTACCTTTTGAAACTTCTTCCCTTGTTCCGGCAGTATTTAAGATATCTGTAGATTGAATAGTTGTGACCTACGCACGTTACAGTAGGTGCAAGACCTCGCACCCACAGTACAAACATGCTATTCTTTTCAATGTAAACCACTTCTTTGCAAGTAGGAAAAACAGGGAAGCAATTTGTTTGCATGTTGAGGAGCACCTGTACTGTGATGAGAGACGAGGATTCCTTTTGTGTCTCTTTCTTTGATTATAATAATAATCCTCTTGTGACTGCTCTAATGCAATCGATCCAGATCAGAAAAAATCAAAATATAAACTTTTTAATAAAACTGGGTGTGTGGAAGATGATCTGTGGGGAGACTGGTAGCTTTTGATGCGAAAGAGGCGCAAAAGTCTTTGATCTGACTGACCTCAGTTTTCCAATGGGTTATCGATATTTTTGAACCCTCGGGGAAGGTGAAGGTGTTGCTTTGTGTGTGTTGGTGGAAGAGGTACTCTGGCAAGTTTGTGCACACCCCTCGTCTATTTATCTTGGCTGACAATAATCAGTTTCTAAATTCGCGAAGCCTATCGTACCTGTTCTTAAAATATATATGAAGGTTGCCTCCACCCCCTTCTCATCTAGCCTTTTTTTTCAGTTCTCTAACACCCTGATACTAAAAAAAAAATACATTCTAATTTCCCTGTGGCTCTTCTGGATACTCTTAAACAGTCTCTCTCTTTCTGTTTTGTCAACTCCTCTTACAATTTTTCATGTCGTGATTATTTTTCATCCCTCCCAATCTTCTTTTCCTCCAGTCTCCTAATATATCCTACAGCTTACTTCTACAACAAGCCTGGTGGCAAATCTGGATTATTTCTAGTTTTTGCACTTCCATGATCAGGCGAGGGCTCCATATTGGGGCTGTATACTCTATGATTGTCTTACATCTTGTGTATCGTCCTGAAGGATTCTTTATTTTCCTGAATATTGTGCTTATATTAGCTAGTTTGGCACTTGATAACTCAGGTTTATCCTCTCAGAAATACTATAATCCTTGATAGAGTTCTGAATAAAAAGAAACATTGTCTGTCATGATAAAATTCTAATCAGATCGTAAGGTTGTCTGAAGAACGCTGAAGAATCAGACACGTGCATAGCAGACTTTTGTAGTCGAATACAGGCGAGTAACCACTGCCCAAGTGTTGGGCATGTGTCTTATTCTTCAACCTACCCCATCCAATGTCATCAGCAATACGATAAAACGCTGTCCTGATGAGAGAATACAAATATAAACAAGTTGAAAGGTCTGCATGACTCACGAATTCGTAATGACACGATTGTAAACAAACCATACCACGGGTGGGGTTTGAACCCGCGGTCCAAGAGTCTCTGATCGCGGGTTCAAACCCCACCAGTGGTATGGTTTGAAAGGTCTGCCGAATGAGAAGGTTGTTCAGCAGAGTTGTCTTCCTCATCACTATTCTCTCCGTCGTTAAGCCAGACGAGCATAATGTAACATAACATGAATGGTATATAATACCGACAAGTTGAAGATTTAGACACGTGCAGCAATAGGAAGCTTTATTAACGAAACGTTTCGTTAGTAAAGATTGCTAGTGTTGCACATGTGTTTTACGCAGTTGTCTCGCTGAGTCGAGTCCTAAGCGGATGTCTTTTTTTTTTTTCTATAACTATCCCTTCAAGGTGCCAGTGCCTTGATGCCGGATGACTTAGATGCATCAAGTTCTTGTTTAACTTAGGGACGTACTAGATAAGCTGGGTGCATCAGGTTCTTGTGTAAGTTATGTTAGGTGCTTGAAGTTATAGCATTGCTTAGCCATGTTACAAAACAAGCTTTTATCGGAAGAACATTTCGCTCTGCGTACAGCTTCACCATCTTATATTGTCCTACACAGCGAAACGTTGTCCCATTAAAATCTTATTCTGCAACGTGTTTCTTACCTTTGTTATTGCCGGCAGCGCGAACTGTGGATCCACAACTTAAGAGATGTGTTCCTGGGAATTACTAGTACAGATCCTTCCCGTGTTGTGTCTTGAATACTTAACCACTCCACATTTTAACCGGATTTTTTTTGTGTGTGATTAATTTAGCGTGCGGGCTTAATTTTGAGAAGGCTCTGGTTGTGATGTACTGGCGTCAGGTAACGAGGAGTAACATGAGAAATGTTTGCGACATTAGTTACTCGTTAACATAGCCTGGAGTTGGTTCTGAGGGATAGGGGTTGTTGGTGGTAACGGTGGAGTTGTACCGGGGTAAAGTAGAATGAATGGTATGGCTGAGGTGTGGCACTGTTGGGTGTGGCCAGGTGGGGGTTACTGGTAGGTGTGGCATACTGAAGTATGGTGGTAATTGCTAGGTGAGGTGTGAGGGTCCTTGAGACTTAATGAGGGAGCCGCAAGCTAAAATGTGCGTCCGGAAATATTGGGACCTATTTTCACTTGTCTGCCGCTAGCTCGCGTGTACGTGTACCTGTGTTTGTGTACCTCTGCACTTGTTTGTGTACGTGCATAAATAGGCGTGTTTGTGTGCATGTCCAATTGTGCGTGGTGAGGGCTCTTCGTTTAAGGATTTTGACCTGTGCTCCAGTTCCTTCAATCGAGTTGGAATGCCTACCATTCCCCCAAGGCGCTGTATGACTCTTACAGGTTAAGCATTTCTCGTGAATGTCATACTAATGATAATGCTTTCCTTTTGTGTGCTTGTGATCGGGTGCGTGACCGGTCTCGTCACGATAACCGGACGTGATAGAAAAGTTTTGCGAATCAGCGCGGAGATAATGAGAATTAATGAATTAAGAAGAGGTGTGTGTTGATAATTGATGTGGTGTTTTGTTTGCATTTGTTTATTTGAAAAATACTTTCTGCGTATTTCTTATTTTTGTTCACGTGATTATAGGTAATCTGCTTAAACCCGTTCCTCACGCCTCTAATGTTTGAAAATTCTATTACGTATGCGGCTCGTTCGCACTAAATAACAGCGCACAATCACGATGGAAATTCGGAAAATTTTCGCGACGGGTAAGACGAATTCGAGAGGGTTTCAAATACCTTGTTGAGAAATACGCAAACTTCAGTGCCGCGAAATTGAAGCCCCAGGTCAGGGAGGCTCTGCAGGGAGAAAGCCCCAGTGTCTTACAAGACTTTGAAGTGGATTTGTGGAAACCTCTCGAGTGACCACCAGTCTCAAGTATACAGAGACGGAATACAGAAAATGCTCAATGCGTATCCATAAATGGGTTGTCGCATGCCCTTGAAAATATATTGATTTTTACAGTCGCATTTGGTTTCTTCCCTAATTTGGGCAATACTTCCATCATTGGAAAATCACTACCAGTGTTTATGGAACGAAACTCTGTTGGCAGACTTTGGTGGACGTTGTACCTCGACAATCCAAACAAAATTACAAGCGAAAATTGTTAACTCGCAACGCGATTAAATTGTACTTCAATATTTTCTTAAGTCTGTACCGAATACATTTAGCAATTGTATAGTATGTATAATTAGTCAATTGTATGACATGTATAAATTAATGAAGTAACGTTAACTAACCTAATGTGTGAGTTGTTGAATTGTGTTGAAATTAATAGCAGTTATATTTTCATAACTAGACGAGCTAGTAGATAACCGAAAAGAGATTTGTAATTATTATGCAAAATTAGTCTATAAAAGTGTCTTTACATCTTTAATAAAAGAAAGAGGGTCACTCCAGGTCACCCAGGTGACCTCGGGCCTATTTTGTATGTGCGGATCACGTCGTCTCCTTGTCTCCACCCCACGAAGGACATGAGCTGCAGCTGGTGTAATGAGCTGCAGCTCATGTCCTTTCGTAGCTTCAGTCTCGCCTCTTGGGCTTCAGTTGTGAAACCTGTATCATCATAAATGGTATACAGTAGTGACAAGTTGATGATTAAGACGTGTGCAAGACTTGTGTGGGTATCTTTATTGGTGAAACGTGTCGCCTCCTGCGCAGGCTTCGTTAGTCGGATACAGATGTCATTACCATAGAATAGTCACCATCGATTGATGGAGACGGCTGTGCAGGCGAAACGTTTCGTCACTGAAGATACCTAAGTGCTGCTGCGCGTGTGCCTTGAAACTTTTGCTTCATTATGTGTTTAGTTAAATAGGAGTTCTGTGATGACTCTGTGTACTCTTAGAGGTGAAATTTTTATGCTCTCAGATGGTGTACGATATGCCACTGATATTATTGTGTTTGTGTACCTCAAGCTAGCTCTTTCATGCTTGCGTACATTCATGTGTGTACTTAAATGTTTTGCGCGCATCAGCTTGCGTTTATGTGCGTGAGTTGAATGAGACTGCCTTAATGAGCCTTTGTATGTGTGTTTTCCTGTGTACGTTTCCTTGTTATGTGTGTGTGTGTGTTTTTAGCCTGTGGAATTAAGCCTGATTACTATAAAATTGAATCTCCTGCCACATTGCTGACGATTTTACTTAAGTTTGTCCTCTTAGCGTCTCAAAACTTGTTACATCGTCTTCCCATGTGCGTAACCGTGTGTAAAGAGCATGGTGATGACGGTAACTGCACACTGAGAGTGCCGATATTAAGATGAAAGAAGAGGAGGAAAAGAAGTATAAGACTTAAAAAGATAGAGGAAAAATACAAATAAATGACACTGGCGTGATAATGTCACGAAAACGAAGAGGACTAAGGAAAAATATGACGTGAAAGAGGGCATGGGGGAGAGAGGTGAAAAGCCATAGCCAAGTAAAAGGGTCATTAAGCCGAACCAAATCATCTGTGAGTTGGAGCCAGCGAGGCAACAGGATGTTGCCATGGTTACCAGGCTCCAGCAGACCTGCAGCATCTCGCTCTCTGCTACCTGCTCACCCTGCTAATTAATATCAGGGGCAACAAAAATGTTTAATACCACACGTGACTCCCACCTGGCTCTTTGAGACTACGAACACACGTTTAAAAGGGATTAACCCGTAGGGGTCACAGAGCGCCTTGGGTGGCGGGTTATGAGGGTTTATGAGGGAAGGATAGCTCCGGTGTCTTTGATCAGGAGCCTTCAGTAAAATATATAACTGTGACCAACATAACTGTGCTCCCTCGCCACCACCAGCTTTCCAGCCCAGGTTGACACCGTCTCTTTTTGTAATATCCTTTAGCTGGTGTAATAATCAGCTATTGTAACAATCAGTTGGTGTAACAGTCAGCTGGTGTAATTGGTGTAATAATCAGCTGGTGTAACAATCAGTTGGTGTAACAATCAGTTGGTGTAACGATCAGCTGGTGTAACGATCAACTGGTATAACGATCAACTGGTGTAACAATCAACTGGTGTAACGCTCAACTGGTGTAACGATCAACTGGTGTAAACAGTAACGGTAACTGTCACAAGTACTGCACATCCAATTTGCATAACATCACACAGGTGTAAAACTAATGAATGAGAGTCACTAATAATATTGGCGCAGTGTGTGTCGTAATGCCTCTGACGTACTCGCTCATGTTAATGCTGCTCTCACTCACTAAATCACACCATCACAGCCTTTTTGACGAAGCGTGTGATAACTTTGTTGTGTCGAGTTAGGCAGATCAGGGTTTGGTAGTGTTGGTTGTTCTCACTACCACCTACCACCACTACTGCCACCTACCACCACTGCTGCCACCTACCACCACCACTACTGCCACCTACCACCACTGCTGTCACCTACCACCACTACTGCCACCTACCACCACTACTGCCACCTACACTTGGAAAATCTTGGAGGGAATGGTCCCAAATCTGCACACAGAAATCACTCCCTACGAAAGTAAAAGACTGGGCAGGCGATGCAAAATGCCGCCAATAAAAAGTAGGGGCGCCATTGGTACACTAAGAGAAAACACCATAAGTGTCCGGGGCCCAAAACTGTTCAACAGCCTCCCATCAAGCATTAGGGGAATTGCCAATAAACCCCTGGCTGCCTTCAAGAGAGAGCTGGACAGATACCTAAAGTCAGTGCCGGATCAGCCGGGCT